>NC_056737.1:1256599149-1256858252 GCF_019279795.1 Protopterus annectens
AGGGTCTAAATAATGCTGATGTTGTTTGTTCATGTTCCCTGACTTTTGCAGTGCATGAGACACTATAAGCACTAATGTTTTATCTATCTGAGCTTGAATTTAATCTTCTGTTTAATCGTTAGTCTGTCACTGCGATCCAGTGACCACAAACTCCTGCCTACAAACCTATCAAATCTGCTGCGCATTGTCTATACTTGTACAAGGTTGCTAAGGCCTGGAATTCCTTACTTGTAGATATGTCTCAATACCCTCCCTCTCATCTTTCAAAACCACTCTGAAAGACTTAGCTAAAATCTGTCTCTCTTCTTGCTCAAACCAGGATAAACTATATCTGTACATGTGAACAAGTACTTTGTCATTCCTTATACCGCCTTACTCGCCCTTATTTATTTATATCAAATTCTTTTCTCTGGCATTCTCTCTACATATGCCATAAGCCTGTTTTTACCTTACTTCGTATTGCATTTCCTGTTTGTATTACACTAACTTACATTTAATTTCTCTACAAACTGTCTAAAATTTCTATAAATATTTAATAGTCATATAACTTGTATTGATTCTTGACCAATATTTTTATATCATCACTAATTTGTTGTAATTATTTAAACTGCAGATGTTTTTTTTTTTTTATTTCTGAGGATTGTAAAATTATTGTTCTTAGTGTTTTGTAGTAATTGGGAGATTTTCTCCCTGGGCCTCTGCTGAAAATGGGCTTCTACCTAGTCTGATTTCCTGGTAAACTTTCCTGGTAATCAGATGTCAATAAATAAATAATCACCTCCTGCCTCAGTATCCTGATATAATTTTTATCTAGCTGGCAGATAACATAGCATTACTGTACAGAACAATCCCTAGCCACAGTATAATTCAGAATGAAAACTTGTTAAAAATTCTCAATGCCTTCTCAACAGCAATGTTTTGTAGAATTCTGTTCTTCAGAACTCATTCCTGTAGAACAGCTGAAAGAGTTCCTAGCCTTACATGCCTTGGCATAACTCCCAATCACACCACTGTGCTGTGTCTGCCGGAGTTTACAGTACAAAGTGTAACCATCTGCTATGCCACTTACACCAGTTATTAATAAATGGGTGCATAATGTGCTGTGATGTTTGGAAGGCACAGTAAATAGCCTGCAGCAATGTTTGTATCTATTTTTTTATTGCTTTGAATGAGGTAGAAATGTGTGCATAGGAAAGAAGGAATAGGTGTATAGCAAGCAGTGGAACATTCACTAGGAATCTGGTAACAATCGACAGAGAGAGTATACTTTTCTTCTGGGGCAGATGGTCTTTTTGTTTTGAAGGAGAGCTGGGGAAGGATGTAAAAGTATAGTAAGAAATGATGAGGAAGAATTCTGGAAACAAAAGCACACAAAGAAACATAAAATACAAGGCTGACAGTGCAGGTGCTAACACACACGGGGAAGCTTACAGAGGAATTACACCTACAGGCAAATGGAGGAAATTGGTGTTACAGAGAATTGGACAACAAGCAGGGTAGGGAGGGTGACACCCAAGGGAGAGGAACAGCAGGATAAGGGACAGGATGTATATAACCCTCTTGTTTTTCTACACTACCTTCACTCGACTGTGAGAGAGATCAGTCAGCACTCTTGCCTCCAATCCCACTGGGTCCCACCTGAGATGATGAAGGCTAAGCTGGGTAGTAGAATGACTATTGAAGCCATATAAAGACTTTTTCCAGGGGGCTGATGTAGGCTTTCTGTTACTGGTCCGCCAACGCACCTGCCACCTCTGCCAAGTCCCACTTCATGACAAGTTGAGAACCCCTGGCACTGCCACTGGTGGGGACAATAGCACTATCGTCTGGTAAGTGACTACCAGAAGGCATAGGAGATGCAACCTAGCCAGCTTATCCGACCACAGCTGATGGGGGAGGCAAGCCTAGTAGAGGGCAAGCTGGAGAAGACCAGGACTAATGGGGGAGGGGTGGATGTGGATCTGGGCCACACCACTAACGATGTTGCAGAAAATGGAGAGACAAGTGGATAGCTGTAAAACAGCAAATGTCAAATCTGAATCAAAAATAAAAAGGATAGTAGCAAAGAGAGGGAGAGGAAGTGGAAGAAAAAAAACATGACATATGATCTATCAGAGTGCTATGCAGATGTGTACTACACATGGAGTATAAATGCTGCTAGGGCACTTCAGATATTTGGCCTAAGGCTCTGTGGTAGGATGTGCCGTGTCACAGTTCTTACTACCTTGACTATGTGTGAAGGTGTGTATGGTACAGTGGTGGTATGAGACTGTTGTAAGGCACAAGTCCTGGCCAGTGTATGGACTACCATCTCTGTGAACCCCCTGCAAGTGCTGTACATGGAAGTGGTATGCATCTGTCCACACAACTCTGCTGTAGCAGTGCAAACATGTACATGTTCAGGGAAAGAATAATTAACAGTGATAACTGATAAGGTGAAGCATCGACAATATAGTGTCAGTGGGAAATTAGCCAATATGGGACCTCTATAACCCTCACAAACTGCAGTCAACAGTAACTACCCATCCAGGACAACCATCCAAACTAATTTCGTTCTTACTCACACAATAGACCCCAGTCAGCCCAACACATACACTGTGTTAGGCACTGCACGTTGGTCATGCATGTAATACCATATATCATGTCTATGAATAGTACATGCACTTCAGTATTGCAGATAGGCCTGTGTCAATAGGAACACGTGCTTGTGTAACCTATGACTATGCAATGTGCACCGTTTGTGGGTGTGTGAAGAACAATGCTTCTTAGTACAAAGCTTTTGTTTCCCTCTCCAGATATAGATTCATAGATTCTATGAAACCATGAAATTTATTTATTTATTTTATTTAAGTTTGATGACTGGGGAAGTCCACTGGGCCAAGAAGAGCCCATTTTCAATGGAGGCCCGAGGAGAAAAGCTTCACAATAATTGCAAGTTACATTTCACATGGCTAATTAAACATTTACAGATAAGTTCCATGATATTTACAATTGGCTTGTCACAATGTTACAAAAATGAAAAGACATAATTCAATACAAAAGTTTCAACATTTACATAAAGTGAATATTTTTGTTATAAACTCAATTGTAGGTTTGACATTTCAAAATATATAGCTATTAGGTTAGGAAAATATTATGCATGGAGAGGGTAATAGTATAATTGAGATTGGAGAGTATAGTAAAATAGATATTAGAAAATTAGTTTTTTGGTAGGGGAGTGATTGTTTTGGGTGTGATGAAGTAATAGAGGTAGTTGGATGAGTCCGTGCAAGGTGGAATGAAGGGGGGGGGGGTTAAGTTGGAGTGTGACAAGGGCATTCCCATTTGGAAGAAAGATGAGAGAGTAGCTGAGATTTGAAATTTGTATGGAAAGGTAGGTTGCATAGGTGTGTGGGGAGAGTTTTTCACTGTTTAGCTAAGGAGTAGGACAGCAGTAGATGGCCAGGAGGTCATGCAGGTTTGTGGACCTGAAGGAGATTTTCGTTTTTGGATCTGAGTGAGCAGTTGGGAATGTAAGGTTTTTAAGGAAGTAGTAAGAGCTGGGCAGTTGGCAGGTTTAAAGATGAGCTTGTGGGCAATGGTGAGTTGTAGGTAACTGAGGTAGTTGGATATTTTAAGCCAGTTGAGGGTGAGGAGGGGAGTGGCTGTGGTGGGATGAGTTTTTTGAATTGGTTGCAAATTTGGAGATCTTATGGTAGCAGGATTCAAGTTTGGACCGAAGGCCAAGATGGAGATTGGTGAAAAGAGGGGCACCATACATAAGGGAGGGGAGTAGGAAGGTGGATGCAAGAGTTTGTTGGGTAGAGGGGCTTAGGAAGCAGTCGTGCTTGTAGGGGAGACTTAACTTTTGGTGGGTTTTCTTGATTGCGGAGCGGATGTGGGTGTAAAATTTTAGTTCTTCATCAATAATGATGCCAAGAAGCTTGGTGTTGGGAACGATTTCAAGGAGGGTGTTACTTTGGCCTTGTGTTAAATGTGGATTTGTCAATGGAGTTTTTGGTAGGGGGAAAAACATTAGTTTGGTTTTATTTGCATTTAGTGCCAGATGGTTAGACTACATCCAGGTTTCTGTTTTGGAGAAGGCTAGTTGGGTTTTTGCTAGGACCTCGTAGGGGAAGAAGGCTGAGCAGACGATTGTTGAGTCATGTGCATATTGTATGATAGATGAGTCTGGCATGGATTGGTGAAAGTTGTTAATGAATAGGTTGAAAGAAGAGGGCCAAGAACAGATCCTTGTGGGACACCTGTGGGTGTGGGAAAGAAGGGAGAGGTTGATGTTTTCCATCGGCCAACTTGGTGGTAAGACAAGTAGCTGGAAAACCAGACGATAGTGTTGGGAGAGAGGTGTAGGGTGGAGAGTTGTGATATAAGTAGGGTATGTGAGATGGTGTCATAGCCTTTGACAGATCTGGGAATAGTGTGGATACGAACTTGCCTGAGTCGTGTTCGAGGTTTATGGTTTCAGGAAAGGAAAGAAAGGCAGTCATGGTGCTGTGGCCAGGGCGGAAACTGTGTTGGGTAGGGGAGAGGAGATTGTTGAGTGTTAAGTGTGCCATGAGGTGTGCTTGTATTGTTTTCTCTAGTATTTTAGAAAGAGGGGAAAGGATGACAATAGGCCTGAAGTTGGTGGTATCAGTATTTTTGTCACCTTTGTGGAGGGGGATGATGTAAGCATGCCACCAGATAGAAGGGACTTATAATTCCTGTTTGGATCTATTTATAAGAATCGAGATATGATAGTCAGTGCTGTCTCAGATTGTTTGAGGAAGGTGGGTAGAAGGTTGTCGAGTGCATTGCGACAAGGTTTGAGTTTGAGGAGAAGTCTTTTTATAGTGCTTGTGGGGATGGGCTTGAGGCAGAAGGATGAGAAGAAATGTTGGTGATTGAGGTGGTGGTTGGGGGAGGAGGGGGGTAAGAAGGAGACTGATAGTTTAGCTATGCAGTCTATGAAGAATGAGTTGAACTGGCTGGCTGTTTCAAGGTTGGAGAGGTTGGGATCTTGGCAGGGGTTTTCTTTGTTGCCAGGATGCAGCTATAGAGATAGAGTCCCAGAATTTTTTGGGATTTGTTGAGTGCAAAGACTGGAGTTTGGAGTAGTGGGCTTTGTGGTCTTTATTAGTTTTTTTTGCGGAGTTTTGTAGTTGCTTATACTCTAGGAGGGTGTTAGGATTTTTATGTTTTTGATATTGTTTCCATTTTGTGTCCCTTTGGTGCAAGGCTAGTTTAATATCTTTTGATAACCATGGGCAGGGATTGGTTTTGATGTGTTTGGTTTGGGGGGGCTTGCTGATTGAGAAGGGTTAGGAGTGTGTGGTTAAAGTAGAAAATGGCATCATCTAGAGGATTTTTAGAGGGCACCAGCCAGTATGCTTTAAGCATTCGTAGAAAGAGGGTTGAAAGAGAGGAGGTTGCGGGTTTGGATGTAATGCTTTTTATGCAGTGGAGATGGGAGTTGGTCAGTGAAGGCTGGTAGGTGATCGCTGAGAGGATCATGTAATGTTCCAGCTTTGGTGATGAGGTTTGGATGAGTTGTTAGGATCCAGTCAATGATGGTACCAGAGGTACCATCTTTATTTGGTCTGCTTGGAGATTGTATTAATTGGGAGAAGTTGTACAGGTTGATTGTGTGGGACGGGGCTTCAGAGTCAATAGTATTCCAGTTGGTTGGTATCACAGAGTATATAGGTTTCATTTTTTTATATTGGAGGAGACCCAGGACAGGATGTTTTCAAGAGTTTAGATATCACCAGGGGGGAATATAGAGGGCAGCGATACATATGGACTTGTGGTTGTTTATTTTTAGTAAACCTATTATAATTTCAGCATTGGCAAAGGTTGGTATTTTATTGGAGTAGGGAGTTATAGCATGGGAGTTGGTGTAGATTATTGCTACTCCACCTCCCTTTATGCTGGCTCTGTCATTGCAAATGATTTGGAGACATGGTGGTAGGATTTCGCTATCTTTTACATAGGTTTTCAGCCAGGTTTCAGAAACGGCGGTAATGTCTGGGTTGTTATAGCAGAGCCAGGCATGGAGGTTAAGGTGTTTTTTTTAAGGCTTTGTGCATTATGTTGTAAGGCGAATGGACTTGGAGTTTGTGGGTTGAGTAGAGGGTTTGGTAAGATTGATGTTAGGGATGGGTCTGGGGTTGGGGTGGATGTCACCGGCTAGTGAGAGAGAGATGTGGTGGAGTAGAAGAGTGAAGGCAGTGTGTTGGGCCAGGGTAGCTTGGGTTGTGTGAGAGTAGTGATTTTCCGATACCACATTTAAGAGGGGAGTACAGAGGGGAAGTTGGGTTGGGAGCAGTTTTGGTTTGAAAAAAAAAATGGCTTAGAGGTAGAGAGTTCATGTGAGATGGATGAATAGGATGGGAAGTGAGGTTGATGATAAGATGTAGTGGAGTGTGTGTGAGAGTTATGACAAGGGTTGGGAAAAAGTGTGAGATAGGTAAGAGAGGAGAGAGAGATTAGTAGGGCAAATGGGGTTATAGGGAGAGATGTTATGTATAGCATTGTGGGAGGGGTGGATGTTTGGGGTGATGTAGATTTAAAGTTGGGTGGGGTTTGGCTTAGGTGTATTGTGATTGGAGAGGTGTTGGGTGGGGAGGAGTCAGGGGATGTATAAAAGTACAGGTAGTGGGGGCAGGTGAGATTTGGGGATAGGGTAGGGGAGCAGAGTGAGCCTGAAGGGCGAACAGAGTGGGTTACACCTTCCAGGAGGAGCAGCAGTCGTCAAACAGAAAGCAGTCAGTGAGAAGGTTAGCAACTACAGAAATAGGGCAGCATGTTGCTGTGGCTTGAATGTTACCTTTCTGTTTCTTTATTTATGCACCAATGGGGAGCTGCAGTTCACTGAGAAGAAGGAAAATAATGTAGTTATGCCAGGGGTTTTAGAAAGGGACATGCAGTAAATTATGACTCAGTAGAGTACTAAATAAAAAGAGTGGAATATGGTATAAGCGAGTACACTACTAGGGATTCCTATGAAGCAAGGGCAAAAAAACTAAGTCAAAAGATGGTGCATTTCTACATCAGTATCTTTGATTCAATATGCAAGTACAATCATAAGTACAAATTGTACTTATAGTTATGCACAGTACTAGAGGGATGCCCGTGGGACAGACAGAAACACTGTTGTCAGGCAGAGGGTTTTAGTATTTAAAGATGGCGCCCGCAGGTCAGGGGAGTAATAAGTAAACTCTCAAGAGGAAAGGGGAGGGAATAGACAGGATTGACAGGGCTGGGAAGCTTACAAATTTCCAAGTAGTTGCTACATCTTGACTCTTGTACTGTAAAATATTTTGACACCTGCAGTTTCTGAATCTGCTTAATATTTGCAGGTAGTACATCACTTGATCTAGTAATTATGAAATTACATTACTGTTTATATACAAGATACACTGCTATAACAAAATAATACCATTTCAGTAGATTCCCCAGCTAGCAGTGTGCATGTATAACTGACAGTAATATTAATAAATAATGCTTGTCAGTAAATCATATGCACCCTTTTGCTTGGAGAGTAGCAACATTCTTTTCTGGCAAAGGAGAGAGTTCTCTGTGATCTCTACCTGGGGGCCAGGAAAAGGAAAAAACTGTACAGAACTTGTTAATTACATGTCCAATACAATTAGAATAATGTACAAGAGAAATTACATGACATTGGGCATGTTGAAAGCACTTACTATACATATCAGGGACCCTTGCCATGACCTCTTCTCACTAGTTAAGGTATGTATGGAACCTATACAGGCTGCTGTAGTGATGCCTGCACAGCTAACCAGAGTGGGATATGCCAGTGGCATCAGTCCCCAACCTGGCAAGAAAGTCACAGGCATGTACTTTATACTTAGGACCCACATAAGAATCCCCATTCGGATGATCCCAGTGGTTCCTGTGCAGAAAGAATAGGAAGATGTTACACCTGGGAGCCCTGCCAACATCAGTGCTCTTGTAAGCCATGGCAGTTTACCAGGTTGTATTCCAGAGAATAACGGTCATTGTCAATACGTGACAAGCAACACTGGGTGGCTAATTAGTGTGACCAGTTGCCATTCCACCATTGATTAGTGAAGAACTATATGGCAAGGCATGGTATGATGGTGTTGGATTGTGAACACTGGCTTAGAAAATCTGTACAAACTTATAGGCTCTATAAGCTGCAGAAGTAAATTATATTTTCTGATGTCCCTGCACTGATCATTGGTCCACACACACATGCTCATTTTGCTTTGTAGGTGCTTAAACAGTTACACATGAGTGAAGCCTTCTAGTGTGGCATAGATGAGATTCAGAAACGTTCACTACGTTGTGTCTCAGTAGCACAAGATGTTCGTGTTTCACTGTTGCACTGATAACACTTGGAATTTCCTGCCTTGGAAAGCTCTTGGCCATCCTAAATACCAGAGATTTTTCCCCTCCCCCAGGCCTGATGGACACCCTCCTTCACAGTGTCAGTATGTCAGTGGATAAAAGGGTGGTTGATCAGCACCATTGCTTCAGTTCTCTCTTGCCATCGGTGCCGAAGACCTCTTGCATCCAGTGTACTGGTCGAACTGAAGCCAGATACTGAACATTGAAAGATAAGACATCTGTTTGGGAACATTCTTTTTTAAATAATTTCTCGTTTTCTACTAGATGTCTGTTCACTCATTACATCCGAGTGACACCTCCAGGTGCATCTGTAGTTAACTCCTATTTACGCCTCTAGGCTATGTACAAGGTTTTAAAAAAATTCACCTTAAAGCTTACAGAATGGCAAACTCAACTGCATTAATATTTGACCTATTGTCTAGTGCAGGTAAATAGATATTGACTGTTGTTTTTATGATATTAATTTGTATAGATGTAACTGCGGTGGTGGTGCTGCAGTAGCGTTGTTGCCTCGCAGGAAGACATTGTCCTGTTCGATTCTCAGCTAGAGCATCTTCTCTGCAGAGACATGCATGAATGGGCGTACCTTCGTTGAAGGTTGTGTGTCAGGGCTGGCAACTCGGTACGTAAAAATCTGCTGCCAATCATTAGCGGACCAGAGTTCCTCTGTGGCGACCCCTAACCGGGAAAAGCCGAAAGACACAACAACACAACAAATTTGTATAGATATAATTTTCACATTTTTCTAAATATCTCGACACCCACATAACGGAACTCCATTGCCTCATGTGAAAGCTCTCGGCTAGATGAATAAAATGCTGCTGACAGTGTGTGTGTGTAACTTGAGTGGTTGCTTAGATATTGTAAGTTTACAAAATGTTACATACATAATAGTTACTGTGTTTACTGTAACTTATAAAATTCATTTTAAGACCTAGAACCTAAAGAATACTACCACTATAAAAATAGTTTGTGCTGAAAAATTTGCAATTTATACTTCTTTCATAACCCCTATGGTTCCAGGGATATGAGCATTTGAGTGAAATGTGAGGACATAATTTGGTTCTCCCAAAAGGCTTAGGATATGCCCATTGGAAGTTACAGTGCAAAACTTCCTGAGCTCCGTTGGAGAGAATGAGTTAATACAGATGTGTACAGAATGAAGAAACAAATCCCTCACTGGGACTTCCACTCTTTTTGATTATTTTGCATGAGCCTGGAGCAGGATGTTTCCAAGTGTTCACAGCGTGGGTACTTAAATTCTAGGGCTGTTAAATGTAGGGCTGAGACCCTCCAGAAACATTTAAAGAAAAGAAGCATCTGTGGCTTCTACTCATCATGGTGCCTGCCAGTTCTGCTGCTGATCTCCCTCACAAGAGTAAAGAGAAGCATCTGAAGATAGTTAGGGAGACCGACAATAGTGTTTCCATTTCTGATAGTTCTCTTAGGCTCAAGATTGTTGAAGGAAGAGACCGCTTTGCATCCCCCTCCAATAACTGTGTAGTTGAGGCCTCTGTCAAGACCCCTTTGAAACCTCCATATGGGTGGCTTCTTCAGTGTCCAGTCAAGCTGAGTTTGCTAGGAGGTCAGATGGGTCCATGGCTGCTAGGCAGGCACCTCCTTTTGTTTCCCATTTAAAATCTTCATTGGAGGAATTTGGAATCGCCCAAGCCAGCAGAGAGGCAATCTCAGCAGGTCAGTGCAGGCTGTTGGCTGTCCTCACATGACCTGTGCCTACCTCAACCAATGATGCACACAGGACCAGGCCCAAGACCAATCACAAGAATGCTGTAAGCCTGCCCCTGTCTAGGTCTCTTGGGTTCCAGCCACCATCACAGGCCTACTTGCAGAGCCTTGCTAGTTTAGCCAGGGATCTCCTGAATTTCCAGACAGCTGGGTCCTGGCAGGATTCCTACCCAAGGGACTTCTCCTGCCAAAAGAAAGAGGGATCTTTCACCCCAGGAGTCATCCGATTCCTACAAATCAGATAAGCATGAGCTGGAATATGTAGACCAAATTTTTTGAGAGCCATATGCCAACTCTGAGTCAGATGATGCTCTTTCCTCAGCTTCACCACAAGAGAACTTTTCCTTTGGAGAAGCCCTACACAAGATGAGTCTTTCATCTGGGAGGCTCAGGACTACCCTTAATCCAAGAAAAGTCAGAGAGTTCCTTCTCCTTCCTGAACATAAACCCGTAGAAATTCTTTCAATCCTAGAGGTGGTGGATGGTGTTCTTCAGGCCACATTGCAGCACTCTGCCATCTCACTGTCCCCAGGAAATGTGACTGTTTTTATAGGGTCCAGGATTCTCATAAACACCTGTTTTGAAATCTAGTGGCAGATTCTGAGGTGGTCTCCTCAAGGTCCAAGGGAATCAAGGGCAGCACCTCTAAGAATCCTTTACCCAGTTCCAAGGTGGGTAGAACCCTTGATTTAAATTGTATTCTTAATTGATTGTCTTGTACTATATGCTGTATTTAAGTAAGGAGTGTTTTGCTGTGTTTTTACTGTTGGAAGGCAGTGCAAGCCGAGGCGCTAAGTGTTTCATTAAAATTGCTTACTTCTTGGCTCGGTGGTATTTCAATGAAAAGGTTTACTCCTTGGCTACCCTGATCCTGAGAACTTTAAATTGCACTGCCATGTGATTAAATTCCCAGAATCTGTCCTCGACCAAGAGAGACATAAGCTGGAGAGGATAGAGAACAAGGCTGTCCAAAAAGAGCGTTTAGATCTTTGCAACACCAGTCCCCAGGTTGATAAACACTTCTTACACCGTGGCTTTGATGCTCTAGAAGTATTAAGCATGGCAGCTATCTCAGGGTCAGTCCTCAGTAACCATGCTTGGCTTGTAGGGCAGTCTTTACTTGACCATGTCAAAGCTAAAATCCTTGATGCTCCCTTAAACAAGAATTTCCTCTCTTGATCCAAGGCTCAATGTATCTTTAAAAGACTGGAGGAGAAGGCTAAGACTATGCAAACTGTAAATTCTTTCTGCAGGTCCTGCCTCTAAGGTTCAGAAGAAATTACTCTACTCGAGTCATGGGCTTTTGCTGCTTCCCAATCAAAATCCAAAAGCAGACAGACTTTGTCAAGCTGAACCCAGAATTTGATCTAGTGAATCCCAACACAGATATCCAGCAGGGAGCAGCTATGACTCAGAAAATCACCTCCATGTTCCCCCTCCCACAAAATCTTAACCCAGCTTCTTCCAAGCCCCTAAAAAGCTAGGGGACAGACCCATCCCTCTTCCTAAAACTATGGCAAGCCAACACTCAGGATAGGTGGGTAATGGATATCATCAGGACCAGATACAAAATGCAGTTTGCTCCCCTAACAAAGTTCTCAGGCATTCCTCCCATTCAAAATGGACAGCTAAGAGAGGCACAGGCTCAGATCAAAGACTTCCAAACATAACCACTCACTGTCACTTTGGACTTAAAGGATGCCTGCCTCCACATCTTTGTAATGAAGAAACACAAGAAATACCTTTGTTGCATTGCAGGTGTGATCCATTACCAATTTTTGCTTTGTGTTTTGGCTTGCCTACTGCTTCCAGAGATTTCACCAAATGTATGGCTCCAGTAGTTGCTCTTTGCATGACAAAAGGCCCTGTTTGTATGACTGTCATATAGAGGCTAAATGCTTGGGAAATGGAGTAGTGGTCATCACATACAATACAGGGAACTTTTTTACATTATGCCCTATTGACCCCAGTTTAAGGGAGGATGTGCAAATGGTCCCAGTGAGTATGCCCATGCATCCATATGTGATGGTTATAGTCTCCACCTCCCATTTCAGTAGCACCTTCAGAGTTATAATTCTAGCACTGAACATGTGCCTAGGCACTCCCACATACGCAATTCACACCAAGAAAGGTGAGCAGGTAAAACTCTCACCATTCCTCTCCTCAGCCATTCCTACTGCTCAGATCATTAGTTAACAGAGCCATAGTTATTGTCTTATTCGTGTGAGCCAACAGAGCTTGATTGGTCTCATAAAGTTGATATTACTGGCCTTACTGAGTGCAGAGATGATCATTTCAGATATAAATTCAGGTGGATTTGATTGCATATATTAGGTTTCCAGGTTTCTCATTTGATCACATGTAACTGGAGTTTATCTTATTATTGCTGCATGATAGATTCCTTCTCTGTAATTCTAAGCATACTGTGTACCCTGCGTTTTTTATGTAGATAAATCTTGCTTCAGGGAGGGTCACGCTAATAGTCATAATATTTTGGTTTACTTAGATTCCAAGCTGTGTTGGCTTGGTCATTTCCTCAGTAACAGAGTTATCCTTGGGCTCTATAGGGGTTCTTCACTATAAATTCTAATGCTAGACTCTTGTCAGGGTAGGTACATTGGCATGTGCTCTCTTCAGTTGTTACAACTGTTTTGAACACTGGGTTTTCTTCAAATTGCATTTTTATTTACTGTTTGCTTCTGTTGTGTCACAGAACTTAACATATTCTTCAAAAACGTCATTATCCCCCTCCAAGAATTGTGTGTGCCTATGGTAGGAAATAGCCCTGAAAGATTTGTATTTATTTTTATTTAACATTTGTTAACCGGGAAAGTCCAACTTGGAACAAAGCCAATTTTCAGCAGAGGCCCAGGGAGAAATGCTCCAGACGCATGTCTTTATAATGTGGGAGGAAACCGGAGCACCTGGAAAAAACCCACACGAACGCTGGGAAGGACATGCAGACTCCGCACAGAAGGCACCCCAGCTGAGAATCGAACAGGAGAACCTCTTGCTGTGAGGCGACAATGCTACCACTGCGCCATCCAGTATGTTACATATCTTCTTTTATCTAGAATCTGACATCACAGAAAATTGAGTTGTGCATAAAATGTAACAAAATCATGTAGTTAGAGACTGAAAACTTTCGTTCCTTATTTAACAAGAGGTTAAAGGTTAAAAGAACACTTTATAATGAAGAATACTTGCCAAAGAAAAGATGCTTCAAAATATAATATGGAAGAAGAATGAGAAAATCAGTAGAAAAACAAGCATATAAAGAGAGTATTATTGAAGCAAAAATCCAAGTCCTCTTCCAATCTACCGTTTAGGTAGCTCACAGCTCATAACCTTGTTACGACTACCGGCAGGAACTATGGAATAGGCTCCCTAGCCATGTGAAGCAGGGTTCCTCCCAACCCAATTCAAGTGTAACTTGTAAGTATTTGTGTGTGTGTGTGTGTGTGTGTGTGTGTGTGTATATATATATATATATATATATATATATATATATATATATGTGTGTGTGTGTGTGTGTGTGTGTGTGTGTGTGTGGTGAGGCATATTGTGTAAAGGGTATATTGTATTCCGCAACTGGTATAACCAGGGAAAAGTGCAAGGGAACAATACATTCTTTGGTTTTGAAAGAGATGCAGTTGCTCATTAATTGTGATACATTGGAGGATTTCTTGACTGTGACTGCTACTTGGTGATCAAAGGTGAGGGAACCATCTGTCCAGGTTCCCATATCTCTGATGACAGGCTCATTGGACATTAGGATGTCATTGATGCAGTAGGTGGTAACAGTTAGTTGTTTACCAAAGGAAGATAATGCAGTATTTCTTCACATTTAGTTTGAGTGCTTTCTCAGTGCATCATGGGTTAATGTGTTATAGCTCTTCTTGAAGAACATTTGTATTTGGTCTACAGAGATCATTGTTTGTGTTGAGATCAGGGAAATAAATAACAAAAAGGAGGGGGCCCAATACAGATCCCCTGTGGAATGCCAGTGATCACCTTTTTCTTAACTGAGGCAGCATAATCGATCCTGACAACATGCATTCTGTCCTTGAGCCAGTTTACAGCCCATCTTACCAAATAGACATATATGTTTAAGGCTGTTTGCTCGTTTATAACCTCATGAAATGCTTTTGTTAGAGCCAGGTGCGTAGTGTTAACAGTAAGGCCATTGTCCACGGCCTGTGTGACCTTTTTAAAGAAGTTCACAAGGCTTGACCTGTCCGTATCTAATCCAAATTGTTGCAGTGCATCCCATTTAAAATCAAAACTTTGTTCCTGCTCTTTTAACTTGGTTTTAAAAGTATTGCCTTCTGGCTGAACAATATTGTTACCATCTCTATGTACACAATGGCTGAAACATTGGTGTATTCAGTTGAATTAATTATTTTGCTCTTGAAACATTTTGTTACTGTTGTAGTTTACTTTGACAAATGCTATGAGCTGACCTGACGTGTGAAGGACTTCCCTGCTCCTTCTGTGTTAGTACTTGCTTTTGGATTGAGGTTTGATTTTATGCAAAGTAATGCAATTTCTGTTCTTGAATTGTATATGTCTGTTAAGTAAGAACAGATGGGTATTTTATATATCATTTTATTTTAATGGATTCGTTATTTTCTAAAATATTAATGAATGCAGACTTTGACGGTCATGCAGTTTTCATTATTTCCTATTGGAAGTGCACAACCCCACAATAGGGGCCCAGATGTGATTATAATAAAATAATGCATTTTGAAACCTGTTGTTACAACCTTAAGGCATTTATCACCCTTGTATCCCAAACATGCTGTTATTTACTTATTCATTCATATATTTTGCTTTGTTTTCTGGGATAGTCCAGTGATCATAGCAGACCAGTTACAGTTGCAGCCTGTGTAAAGAAATTCTCAAAAAAAAAATAAAAAAAACCCAGAACAAATTCACAGACTGACAGTAATTGCCAAAGGTAGATGATCCCATCTTGTATATACTAACTCCAGGATCATTCTACCTTGAAAAATGGAGAACGTTCTCAAAGTGCTGCAACCTGTGATTGATAATGTAGTGTATACTCCCCTCTTTCACACTTTTACAGCTCCTGCATGCTGATGATCACAATTGCAGTCCTTCGTTTCAAAAATCACCCATCTTTCATAGGTAATAATGATGTTAGCATGTTGTTAATATAATTATACACAGTTGCGTGCAAAAACTGGATTGTATTGTATTTATTCTGCAAAAAAGACACATTATCTTTTACTTATTTGTATGGATGTATGTATTCCTGTTTAAGGCCAGGACTGATGGTGGGAAATAATTGGGGGGACACTTTTGCTGCTTACATATGTGGAGTACTGTAGAGCAAAGAAAATATGGGGCAGGCACCACAGATACCAATAACTGAAATTTATAAATACATACAATAAAGGAACATATTCCTCTCCAGAAGAGCAGGCTGTGTTTAAGAAAGGCACAAAAAGCATGAGCTAAACTAACAGCATAGTCAGCTGCGGCATAGATAGTCACAGATTGTATTTAGACACCTTGATCTCCTTCCCCATGTTACAATCTGTCTCAGAATGAGTGCACATACCGAATGTAAAGTTGTTAAACTTGGACTGTTTGCATTTTGTGGTGTCTGACCATAGGCTGTGCCATGTACTCTTGCTGTACCCCAGGAATGCGGGTTACTGATAATAAAATGGAAGATGCTGCGTTTGTCTTTAATGAGGTTTGATTACTACGTATGGCTTCTAGGAAGAATGGCTTGAGTATCACGTTTGTTTTGTAAGTAGGTTTGGTAGCAGATTAATGATGCTGGTTACAGTGTTTGTGATTGTAAGCATGCGGAAACATTTTGACAATGTACTAAAATCATGTGGAAGATAAGAATTTGTGCTGTAATGGATAACTCCAGATGTAGTTGTGTAATTGCGTCACTCTGCCTTGGTGCATGGTAACATATTTAGCAGCTTCACATGAGAGTTTTATGGTTAAAGATGATTAGAAATTTGAATCTATTATGCCTGCCTATTTACATGCAATGGGATCTCTTCAGTATATTGTTGCACATCTGATCACATTATTTTTAACAGAACTGAGCATCCAACTTTGCTTCACCAAAAGAAAATCTGCACATATGGGGCCAAAGAGTGGGTAGTGACTGCATGGCTCTTTGTTAAACTTAGTTCACTGAAAACAGTAAATAGTAAACAGACCTTCTGGATATGCTTATATTATCAGCACCATTTGTAACAGCTGAACACTTCAGAAAATTGCACTTTGTAAAGATTAAGGTAGCAAATATTTTGCTTGTGTTTCTGTTTAATGAACTATTTGGAAGAGTGCGTGGTCATAAAAGAAATGAAGTTTGATAATTTAAGAGCATAAAAACAGTAACCTGTCATAATTTCTTAATAATCTGATGTACTGTGTTACAGCATGAATTAGTATAGCAAGTGTAGGTTATCATTAAAACCAAGGAGGTAATTTTGTAGACAGACTATTATGGTAGTGGTGAGAGAGTATGAAAGTGTGATCTGCATGAAAACAAGTTAAGAAGAATCTTCCATAGGCAGAATGCTACAATTTAAAGCCCTTATGGGAGGAATAGTGCCAGTGAATTATATAACGGTTGTATAGCTATTAATGAAAATGTAGTATATGACCTTTACTTCAAGTTTCTGCGTAATGACTTGGAACCAACAATTACCTGAAAGAGTTTGAAACTGCCTTATTCTTGTTGAAGTCATGAGAGGCATTAGATTTCAGTGAGTGAGGGGGGGAGAATGCTTAAATCCGATGGAGAACACAGCCTGCACACTGCTTTGTACCATATTCCTTGTGTTGTAGAGGCAAACGGTTCATAAGCTGAAAAATGAATTTGAAATGCTTACTTCAGTTGAAATTGTGGGGAAGCCTGAAGGATATTTTTTCTGTTACTGTTGCAGAAAAAGATGAATTTGCTCACTGTGTGTTGGTCCTGTCTTTAACCTCAACATAAAACCATTAACAGATGCATAGGAATTTTCAAAATAGTCAAACAATAGGTCAAAACCTGCTATTCCCAGAGTTGTACATGTCAATGCCCTGTTTAGTAATGGGTATCTCGATGTTTGCTACTACGAGGCTGCCTTTGTTTATTATGTGGGTCATATATTTTCACCTCAGTCACTTGTTTTACCAGATAACTGTTACCTGAAGAATTCCTTCTTTTATAAAACTGATTTTTATGAAACTGACTTTCTTCTTGAGCATCATCATTCTTCTATGAGAACCTAATAGGTTAATATCATTCTTTCATATCATATTAGGTGCACTCTTCTCACAAAGTGTGAGAGAAATCTGAGCCTGTCAAAGTGACTTTCTTCAGGCACTTGTGAAACATCCTGCCATCCTGGAGAAACCTTTTAGACTCTGGTAAATGCTGTCTTGTCCTCATACTGCTCACCCTCTTAGATCAAGAAATTTGGACAAAGCATCAGTAATGAGTGGGACAAAGGCCCAAAAATAGGAACAGTTTTTAAATATTTCTCTCACAAACTTAGAAAATTGATAGAATAACAGGTTTTGCATTAGAATGCATTTTCTGAATGATATGAAGTCTGAAACTCAAATGTCTGTCATTATTTTCTGACTTTAATCCTCAGTGATTTGCTAGTAAACCACAATTTTATATGAAATAAACCAAAAATATGGGGCAGAAATCTGGGCGTTCTGTGAAAATCTTACAGATGAGAGTCATGCTTGTCCTTGGTAACTACAGGACTAAAGCCTTGAGTACTGAGGCCACTTCTAAAGTCATGCAGCTTCTTTTAGAAAGTTCAAGTTAAAAAATAATTTAAAAGTATATGTCATTCAGACGTGTTTAGATTAAACCTCCATATTTCACTGATTTTGTCAGTTTATCATCGGAAAAATAACTATTTATTTTTTCTATATTCAGAAGTATAGATGCCAAAACTTTTGATGCTGACTCATTGCATTTTCCCACTTGTTTGCTATTTTGACTGTTACAATTTTAGGGCATTTCTTAACGGGTCAAACAAGGTTTTCTGTTCTACTTCCCTTCCTGTTTCTTACTAGGTGACAGGCAGATGACCATTACTTAGTCCTCTAGTCTCAGGGCACCCAAAATTCTCCTCAGTGTTTACACTGTTTGTGGCACCAGTACTCAGAATGCCTGTATCTGTAAGTGGACCTTTGACATCGATCTCAGCATCAATTGTCTTGGGTCTAGTATGCTTAACCTTGACCTTGTATTCAGCAGTGATGATCCCTGTGCTGAACTTCCCCGTTTTGATGGTAGCCATTGAACTGAAGCTTGTGCATAAACCCATCAGTACCAATGTCAGTGCTTGACTTATTGGTACTGTGATGTCTGCACTCTGGGCCAGTAATCAAAGAGTCTGAGTCCTCACCACTGATGCTGGAGAAGGACGTTCACTTGGAATACAAATGGACGCACTCAGTATTTCCAGATGCAGATCTCTCCGCATCAAGCACAATTTCCCTTAAGAGCACATGGGGAACACAGTCAGCCCTGGGTCTAAATTTCTCTGCACGTCTCCCTCCAAGTCAAAAGGACCAGCCACAATGAAAAGTTTAAATATATTTAATAATAAATAGAAGAACAAGAAAATTCTGAATATCTATTTACAGTAAACACCAGAGTTTGTCACAGGAAATATTGAAAATAACACAGCTGGAAAGAGTCACACATTTACAGAAAAATGATACTTAACTATTCTCCCTATATTTTCCTGACTAAATAATTACTGTTCCTACTTACTGAATGGAGCAAGGCAAAATGATGTGGGTGAGTGGTCCTTGTTGTGAGATCCAAGACAGAATACAGAATACTGAGAGCAATCAACTACTAATATCCAAATATTATTTCTGGCTTACAGACTGATAACACAAACATCTGGCCATCTGACTCTGTTTCCTGCACTATCCCCCATCACTAGAAGCTGCCTACATGGATGTTAGCACCTACATGTTAATAATACACATACAAGAGCATTGCTCAGATCTGGTGCAACTGCTGAAGGTCATAAAACCACACAACACTTCCCTTCTTCCTACAGGAGATAATGAACCATACTTCTTACAGACACTGCATCTCTTTGGCTTCATTCAAAACTGTGAGAAAACATCTTTATGGCCCAGGCCCAGTAGTTTAATTGTCTTATTATTTTTGAAGTTTGGGATTAACCTCTTCTCTTCCAGTATCATCTGTCAAAACATATACATTTAATTCAGTTACAATAATACATGTACATTTCTTTTTATTTCCAGCAGGGCACACTTACATTTTAACACAAGCAACTTTACAAATACATTTTAAACACAAGCATCTGTACAAATCAGTTTGGTACACAAATGACATATAATTATTTACTAAATTCCAGCTAGCTGTGCTGGCATATGTTACACATCCACTGCCACACGTCTCCTGGCATGACTAGCAGTACCTCCTATTGTCACAGGTACCAGTATCAGAACAATCATTGTCCATGTCAGAATATCTTTATTCTGACCTCCTTGATACTGATGCATTTTTTGCCACAAGTCCCAGTACTTGGCAAGTAATCACCATTGCTGTGTTTCTCATTTATAGTGCCTTGATATCATCATTACCCTCTGCACCATAATTGGCTGAAATAACACCTTGGGCATTCGTAGCATTTGGCATGGGAGGATAGGAGTGAGCGACTGCTGTCTGCTCTCCCATCCTGGGAAAGGGATATAGATCTGGCTCATCACATGGGTGACACCTAGCAGGAGCACTAAGTGTCTACCTTGTGTAGCTCGAGTCTGCTGAGCTACACTACCATGTGCAATTTGTACTGTGGGCCAAAGAAAACCCTAACAGAACAGCTACAGAAGAGCGTGGGAAAGCTGTTGGGAGGGTGGTGTTTCACCAGGGGAGTGGATAGGCCATCCTGCAGAACTAGCAAAGCTGGCTTGCACCCTACTTACCTGACTTTTGCTTGGAGTGGATGAGCTCACAAAGAATTCATTGGCAGGAATGAATGAGCTATGGGGCTCTTGCCTGCCTAGGAATAAGTATATCCTGTGACTGTGGAAAGAATGGACAGATTGGGTCTGGTAGCCTTTGGGCTCAGCTTTGTGTGCATGCAAAAAATGTCCAACAGATTGTAATACAATATATACAGATCAAGATCCTTCCACACTTCTGGAGCTGTTTCACCTCATAAGACAAGGTTCTCAGTTTTGGACTCATCCTTTCAAAAGGTTGCTGAGAAAGTTGTATGCAAGGGAAAAAACATGGGTTCTGCCACTTAACTGCCCTACAGCTGACTTTAAGGAAGAGGGGGATACTGATTTGTCAGAAATCCATGCAGATAACCTCAGGTTTGTTGAAGTTCTGGAGATGCTGTAACAAAAAGAGGGCTATCCTGCTGTCTACATATCTTCACCACCACAGACAATGCAGACGTCCTTAATATCAACCCACTGCTTCTTGGGTGATTGTGCTATTGATGAATATATTAAATGTCATGGTAGAGTTGGGATATGGTAGTGTCTGTCCCTAAGAAAGCAAACCACATCTAATCCTTCCCTGGCATTAGAGCAGCCAGGAGAGCAGGGTGAGGGACCAGAATGAAAAAAGACTCCCACACCACAAAGTGCAGTGGTCCTCTCCCACCCCCGAATGTGTCCAGAGCAGTGCATAGTTTCGGAAGCCTGTGTACATGTCATTCATGTTTTCTTTGAGGACACTCGATTACTTGCCCACATGATGGATTTCCAGAGGGATATCTGTAAAGGACTGTTCCTAACTGTATCTGAGTTGCCACATGAACTGAACAAAGATCTGTTCTCCCAACTGACAAGTGTCAGTAATGGTGAAATGTATGATGTGGTAATCTTACAGCACCAATAAGAGGTTCAGACAGGGCCATCACATCTGCCATAATGATCTACTGAGAAGCACAGCATGAAGATGATCTGTAATGCCCTCTTTTCCGATAATATTATTTGGGCCTGATGTTAAGGAAATTAAGGTAAGAGTGTTAGATTCCAAACACCTCTGTGCCCATTCTCTGTGATACAGAGAAGCCCTTGCTAAATCTAACTTAGGAACGGGCAACTGCCAAAAAAGCAACGTTCTAGAAAGAACCCTAATTCTCAAGTTAAGTTTCAGAGAGGTCATTGATCTCAATGAGGTGGGTGTTGGTAGTCATCTTATAATTGTGGACTTCCTCTGGCTGTTTAGGAGAAGCTCTGAGGCCTTGTTTGATAGTTTTAATGTGGAGCCAGTTGCAGATTTCTGTTCCTCTAGCTGTTAGTGTGGAGAATCATAACAAAATAAAAATGGATGAGCTCATATAATGTCTAAAGTCCCTTAGTTGTGACTCCTATTCCCAGATTCTCTCCCCTCCACCAGATACGTCACTGTGTCAAAAGAAAGAGGCAGAGAAAGAAGTTTTACATTTCTTTGAAAAAGAGCATTCCAGTAGGTCCTACCAAATAAGAAATTATTCAGATATTACTCTATACAAGTTTTGGATCCAAGCAGCCTAAAAAACTTTTGTTTCCAAAGAAATCTTTTGCACGGTCTCTGTTATCACTCCTTCCTCGACTAAAAGGAGGAGACTGGATGTGCTTTTTTGACCTTCAGGGTACCTCGTCCTATATCAGCAGTTCACAGAACTCCAGTATATTTCTACATTTCGGAGTGGAACTAGTCACTTTTAGCTGTGAACTTTTACCATTTGGCCTTCTGTCATCCCACAGTATGTTTACTGTTTGTATGCATGTCAGTGAATGCATCTGTCCTGAGACTTCAAGGTGCTGTAGTTTTCCATATCTGGACACTGACTGCTAAGTGCTCCATTTCTTCAGTGTTAGTAAGACTCTGATCAAGCTTTTCTCTTCTCTGGGAATAACAATGAATCTGGCAACATGTACCATCTGTACAACTGTTATGTGTTCATAGGCTGCAGTTTAGAAACAGTCAACCAGAGCAAGACTCCCCATGAAATGCAGTCTCTCAGTTTTATTCTAGTATCTTCAACAGCTGCAGTATATCTTGATTTCAAGGTGCTTGGTTTATTTGTGGCAGCCATTCCCAGATTTCCTCCTGCCAGATACCACATAGTTCTTCAGTAGACTCTTTAGGTCCGCTGGTCTCAGAATGCAGATCATCTTCTTCACCAGAATTCCATTTCTCAGACTTGTGGGAATCACGTTTTATGGTGGTTGGATCTGAACAGTTTCTTCTTTTGCAGTCTTTTCTGTCTTCCTTGGAAATAGTCTTATCAGATGAATCAGCCATGTTGAGGTGGGGCATTTCACTGAGTGGTCAGTTGAAGGTGTCCCTTCTTGGGACTTCCAAGATGGCTGTACACTGATAAACCGCTGAATTTCAGCTCTCCCAGTGTTAAAACAGAAACTGACAAAAAAGACCCAGTGAAATTGTCAGTTTGTTTAAAATTACTGGCTACTAAGGGCACTGTTTAGATACAAGCAAAGAAAAAATTTGGAGAACCTGAAAGAAAATCAGCAATAAAAGGTGAAGAGGAAACACTGGCTGAGAAGAATCCTGCAGCTGCAAAAAGTAGTTCAGGTTTCAGTTTTTGGTACAAGAGATGGCTTTCAGTAATTTATAGGAAGAAAAATAAATCAAATGTAGTCAAAGGTGATTAAAATAAATGAAACATTGAAGGAATATATCAACTGAGATAGCAAAAGGCTGGAAACCTAGAATAAACTTCAGCTAGCTATTGAGATGGAGTGATAAAACTGCAAAAATCAGAAACTGAAATGAAGAAAAGGCTGGCTGAGTATGAGGCTTCTCAGTAAGAGCTGTTTCAAAAAATTGTGGTGTTAGAAGACAGTGCATGAATAGAAAATCCGAGATTTTTTTGCTGTACCAGAGAAACTGGAAGGAACAGACTGTATTAATTTTATGAAACTATTGATTTTATGAAAGCACAGATAAGCAGTTGGGGTGGTGTTTTACTTAAATCCTGCTGTGGAAGGGCAAATCGAGTGCATGCTCCATACCTGTCCGTGTGAAATCAGCCAGGACCTATATTAGTCAAGATGAAATCATACCAGCAGAAAGAGTTGATCCTGACAAAACTGTAGTAGAAAGGAAAAGTATTAAAATCTGGAAACAGTGTTTGTGGGAAATGATTATTCATTGTACACCAAGCAGGAGAGAAGCAAGTTTATTTTAGCAGTCTGGAATGTCAAGAGGCAGGTGTCATATTCAGGCTGCAGTATCCATGATATTTTTTTCCTAGAGGCTCAAATAAATTTTTGGATGCAGAACAAGAAAGAAAGAAAGAAACGTTTATTCAACAATCTTCTGACAATAAAGCTCATAAAGGGAGATTTTGCCAGTGAATCATTTTCCACTGTTCAAAGGAAAATGCTTGATAGAAAAAAAACACAGGAGTTGAGTAGAAAAATCAGGAATACCTTGAACTTAGTTGGGAGATAGAGATAATCAGGAAGATGACCAGCAGCACTGAAATTTGTGAATAAATGGGAGACTATAAAGCATCAGTCACATTTGTGAAATATGGCTTTGCAAGAAAAAGTGGAAGAGACAGACTGGATTTGACTTTGTTAATCTTGTGGATAGACTGCAAAGTTTATACACCACATTTTCATTGATGTTTAGAAAGACACTATCAGAAAAAAGAAGTAACTGTGAGTAAAACAGTTTTTGCTCTTAATAGTATTTTGTATAAAAAAATACATGCACACACACGTATACATATACATATATATATGGATTCCATTCACAAGCTTGAAATTTCAAAGCTTCGAACTGTGAATGGTCAAGACTATAAGATTGGAGTTTTGAAACTTTGAACTTTTTGAATGGAGATCACTGTACATTGTGGAATGGGAAATTTACTGTTTTCCTCACTGTAGTGCAATCTGAGTTGGTATATTTATTTAGTAGGGGTGTGGGGGTGTACAGGGGGGGGCTTGTCCCCCCCTGCAAAAATGTAAAAAAAAGTTTTTATTTTTTTATTATAATTTCGAAGTTTCAAAACTTCGACCTTATGATCTTGACCATTTGCAGTTCAAAGTTTTGAAACTTTGAGCTGGTGAAGTAGATCTGTGTGTGTATGTATGTATGTGTGTATGTATATGCATATGTATATGTGTATATATATATATATATATATATATATATATATATATATATATATATATATATGCATATGTTTTTATATATGTATATATATATATATATATATATATATATATATATATATATATATATATATATATATATATATATATATATATATGTAAATATGTATATATGTGTATGTATATATGTGTGTGTGTGTGTGTGTGTGTATGTGTATGTGTGTGTATATATATATATATATATATATATATATATATATATATATATATATATATATGGTTTGAAATATAATTATATTATGACATAGTATGACACAATATGTGAACAATTCACATTCAGATACAGGTGACATCATACTTTCACATGATGGAAATGACTGTTGCATGCATAATTAACTTTCGGATTTGGTCATGGTTCGGGTGGGGGGGGGGAATGAAATGCATAGTGCAAAATGTCCTCAAATCCCCTTTCCTCACTGGTTGAGTTGATGTTGGGGGGGGGAGGGTGGGGGCCCCCAGGGTAGGCCCCGCCAGCCCCACTGCTGTGTGGTGGGGTTAGGTAGGTTAGTGAGGTGGGTGGGGGTGGTGTGTGTGGTGTGTGTGTATAAATGCATTTCGACATTTTTTACACTTGTTTTTTTGAGTTTTTATATTAAAAAAAAAATTTTTTTTGATGCATAATCGAAAATAAAGACATTATTTATTTTGATAGTAAACCTATATATATATATATATATATATATATATATATATATATATATATATATATATATTATTTATATATTTATTATTTATATATTTATTTTACATTTGTTGACCGGGCTAGTCTAGCTGGATATATGTCCATTTTCAGTAGAGGCCCGGGGAGAAAAGCTCCAGTAAACAGAGGTATACAATACAATATACAATACAATATTAAGTGGAGAGGTAGTTAGTACAGGAAATAAAACATAAACGGAGCAAAAGGGGAACAGCATAATCAGAGCATTAACTAAAAGTAAAAGTAGAGAGATGTGCAAAATAACATAATTTTTTAAAATTTTTTTTTAGTATGTAACAGATGAGCTATTTCTCAGTGGATCCTACAATAGGGCAGTCATATCCTAGGTATAAGGAACATAAGCAGATAGAGAGGAGGACACAGAGTTAGTCAGGTTTATTGCAGGAGCAAGGCCAGTATTTCTTTAGGTGAAGTTTCAGTTGTCTTTTAAAAAGTGGGAGAGAAGACAGTGCTAGGATAGACAGTGCTAGGATATCAGAGGGAAGTTTGTTCCACTTCTTTCCAACAGAGTTGGAAAAGAGAGTCGCCTGAAGAGTTATTGGGTTTGGAAATTTTTATAAGTAATTTATTAGAAGAACGTAGTTGTTTCAAATTATTATATGGTGAGATGAGGTTGGAGAGTATAGGTGTTTTAGTTGGATGATGTAGGATCTTATGAGTTATTAAGAATTGTTGAAGTAGAAGTTGGTATATATGGGTTCACTTGTAATCTCAAAATACTGAAATCCCGAAATTCAGTATTTCGAAATTACATAGTTGAAAACTCAAAGTTCCGAAACCGGCAGAAGAGCGAAATTCAAAATCCCGAAGCACGGGGATTTTGAATTTCCGCTTCCGCTGGTGCAGTGTGTGGATGTATTAGTTGAATTTAGGTAAGTTTGTGTGTGTAATGTGTTGGTTAGGGGCTTTAGTGTTTGTAAGTGTGTGTTGTGACTGTGATATTTGTGTATGTGAGGGGACTGTAAGATGAGTGTGTGAGAGTTTCGTTTGTGTTTCTGTTTGTGCGATCTCAAGAGTTAAAATATATAAGTAGGGGGGTGCCTCCCACATGGGGGTCTGTCCCCCTGCTTATCTATAGTGTAGATGCATTTATTTGATTGTGGGGGGGGGTTGTGTTCATGTGTGTACGGTATGTGTAGCATAGTTTCGGCATTTTGAATTTTGCGGTTGTGTTTTCGGAATTGTGAGCTGTGCTTGGGTTCTCGGCTATGTAATTTCAAAATACTGAATTTCTGGATTTCGGTATTTAGAGATTACATAGTGGACCCATACATGTGTATATATATATATATATATATATATATATATATATATGTATGTATACATACATACATATATGTAAACTGCATGCCACATTGTAAAGCAGTTTTGTATAGTGTCCAATATTTTAAATGTGGGGGGATCTTTTCTGTAACTGTTGTACATATTAAAGATATTAAAATAAACGAGCACTTTTTTAGTTGTAAGATATATAAGCTTCAAACTATAACAAGATAAGGAAGACTGGACAGAAACAAGTTCAAGTTAATATAATTCTGTGAACTTGGGCTGCCTGGGTGGTGGTGGGTTATGAAAGTGTACTGACTATATTATATGTAAAATTGAGATCATTTGCCTTATTTTACAAGGGTAGATGTTTATAGTAATGTCCTTGGTTTAAGCTGCAAACACTTTTTTTTTGCAAGTAAGCAAATAGGCTTGGAAATGAGACAAAATAAGGACTGGCATGACAATTGTATCTGTAAAAATATTGGCTTGCTTACTTTTTACATTTGCAAATGGTCTAAGTGTAAGATAAGAAATCTGCAGCTTAAGATAGTTGGCTAGTGGAATTATGTGCTCTGTATTCTGAGTGAAATTTGCAAATATTCCTTAATACATCTGCAAGCTTGTTAACTGTGTTTTTTCTCATTGTTGACTACTTTTACATGGACACAAGCTACTTGAAGGTGAAATAAATTAATCTTGAGAGGTGAGCATTCTTTGCTGAGAGAAATGCAAAACTTAATGGTACAATGGCAAGCAGTTCAGTGAACAAGAAAAGTTTGGAGCTATGGGAAGTGAATAAGAGACAGCCTCTGAAGCAGCCTTCATAATCAAATGCATTTAATAGAGCATTGTGCAGTACTGTATCACTGCATCACATATTTTGGAAATTGCATGTCACATTTTGTCTGGTTGCATATTATTTTCTGAACATTGCCAGTAGCCAGTATGCTTTTTCTTTGCTTTCAGAAAATAACTTTTAGCCCAAACTCTTTTTACATTGGGGGTAGAAAAAAAAAAAAACAGCAGTCAGTGTAAGTAGGAACATAGGCTGTAACACTCACTTTAGCATGGGTAACCTTACTTTTAGATAAGGTAATAGCTATGAGTGCAGCTATCAGTTTGGGCAATTGTTCCTATCTTTTGGGTTACATTTTTTTGTTGAAAGAATACATAGTTTTATGATGAGGATGTGCTGAAAATGTATTTAGTTTTTTGTTTGAAGGTTTTCATTAAACAAAAAAGTGTTGAAAATATGATATCGGTTAAAATGGCGATGAGAAGAAACAGCTGCATAGAAGATCAGTGTGACAGACATTAGTTTGTGCATGTAAGACAAAAGTTGTAAATAGACATTCAAAATAAACATGTGTAATAGGTGGGAACAATAGCTTTTTAGTATAATGGCTACTCTATCAATTTAGAGGCTAGTGGTCTCTCTTTAGGGGAGACCTGAGATGGTATTTCTATTACAAGGGGAAATTTGGCTAGGGCATCAGGGGACTCTCCCTACTTGTCATTGTTGTGAGTTGGACCCATTTTGGTGGCCACTTCCTATTTCCATTCTAGGTGCAGAGAAACAGTGAGGCAGACTGGGAGGGAAGGAAATGGAGTAGGAAAAGAAATGAAGGAGAAAACAAATATCGAGACCAGAGAATGTGTGCAGGATTCTGAGGAAGTGTTTCAAAGAAACTTGTTTTGATGAAGATGAGCCAACAAATGATGGCTGTATAATTACAACCCTCCAGTCGGCAGGATTGCAGGATGATTTATTTAAAAAAATGGTGGTGCAGAGTGAGACAGAAATTGAAAGAAATGTTTCCTGGGGAGACATTATGGAGAAAATATAAAAGGAGGATGCAGAAACAATCCTGAAGAATAGTGGTGAGATGGAAAAGAAGACGTGCACATAAGTGAAAGTGGGGTAGCATAAAAGGCAGAAGTGAATGAAAAAAACGAAGTATGTGGTAAGGATTCAAAGTAAAGAAGATAAAGAAATCGACAGGTATGAAGTTTAAAATAATGTAATAGTTTCTTTGTGTGTAAAAGCATGAGCTAAGAGATCATATTCTTGACTGTGACATTATATTAATGATTGTTTTTTCCGTAGAAAATTTTCTTCGAGAATATGAAAAAAAGACTGTTACCAATGGAATCTTTTTGTGATAAAATAATTTAACAGAGAAACAGAAAAGAAACGTTATGTACAATTTTGACCAGTGGTAGAGAGATTTTAAAAGGATATTTGAAAGCTTTATGTAAAGAAGCACAAAAGCTTATGACAAAAGGGGTTTATGGACTGATGACTTGGGATTGTAATATTGTGTTAAAAATAGAGAAAAAAAATTACATTATACCAAGCATGATAAATGTGGAGGGGAATTGGGGGTGTTGTAAAATACTGGGGACAACTCAAAAACATTTTTTTTTTTTTTGGAAAAGGACATTTGATAAGTAACTGTGAGAAAATAAAATGTTATATTTGTGGGGAAATGGGGCTTGGACATTTATGGATGGATTGCAGAAATGAAAATAACATTAAGGGAAAAGAGAATAAATGTTAGACATAGTAGAAATAAAAGAAAAAATAGATGAGAAAAGAGAGGACATAGAAGATGGTTCTGAAATAAGCAATGAAGACAAACTGGGAGGTAATAAAATTGAATTAATTCTATTGGTGAAGGGTAAAGGACAGAAAAAGAAAATTTAAAGGAATAAGTACAAAAGAAAAAAAAACAAAGAAATGGATGAAAAGAATATATACAGCTAAAGATTGGGGCTTGATGTAATAGTTAAGGTGTTTAACTCCTAGACTCAAGGTACAGAGTTTGATTCTCACCTTTGGGAAGGAAATAGATTAGGCTTAAGAAAGCTAGCCCAGTAATTAAGTATGAATTTATGAAACCATGAATCTAATGAAAAGAGAAAATGAAAATTGTCCAGTGCTTTCTGTAAATGTGAATAGTATTAAGAATATAGTAAGAAGAATATGAATTTTAGAGTGGTGTAATACATGTGATATAGATTTAATTATACTAGAAGCCACAAGATTTTTAACAAATAAGAAAGATTACAAAGAAACTATAGGGAGGAAAGATGATCTGGAATTTGGGAAATGCGAGATGTTCTGGAATATCTGTATTCTGTAGAAATGTAGTAAAAACAAGTCTAAGAACATTGCATGGTTATACTAATGGTAAAGAAAGGGAAATCTTATTTCATCAGATTTTAGACTATGCAGTGATAAATATGAATATTATAACAGGAGACTTTAATTGTTATTTAAGAGGCAAGCATAAAAAGAAAGGAAATACAAGAAAAGTGTTAGAAGTTATGAGATGTGTTAAGTTAAAACTTTGGGACAAAAATTTATGGACTTAGAGGTATGTATAGAACAGAGATAGATCCTTCTATAGTATCGGAAGGTTTAGTTATAGGAGAAGGGGGGTAGTTGAAACAGGATTTTCTGGTCATTTTGTAGTATGGCTATAGATAATAAAACAAATATATATATAAAATAGACAAGGGAATAAAAAGGATAAATGAGAAAGCATGGAATGAAGAAGAAAAAAAAGATTAGTAATACAGTTATGGAAACATATTACAATGAGAACATTTTGTAAAAAATTGTCTAAATGGTGGGGTGGGTGATTAAGGAAGAATATAAAAAATGTTTGTACAGTAGCAATATGATGTGAGAATAGAGAAAGAAAAATTTAAAAGAACATACAACAGTGCATGTGAAGATTTATAACACAATGATCGAAAGTACTTCGACAAAGAAAAATAATTCTATGAAAGAAATTGAGAAAAAATGCTAGAATTGTATAAAAGCAAAGATATTTTCTTACAAGGAAAAAGAGAAGTATCAAGTTACTTAAGCAAATTAGTAAAGGAAGATGGTAGTGCAATAAGAGAAATAAAAATGTAAAAGGAGAAATAGAACTCGGGAGAAGATTATGAATAGTGCAGTACAATATGTAAAAGAAATGTTTAAAGAAAAAAAGAAGGTAGTAAAAAAACATGGAAAGTTAATTAACAGCAAAAGAGAATAAAGAGTTGGAAAAGGATATTTATTTAAATGATCTCAATAAAGTATTAGGACAGGTAAAAAAAGATATTCATTTGCAGGCCCAGATGAAATAGGGTATGAAATGTGTACACGTTTAATGGAATGGCAAACAAAATATTTTTTAATGATTTTGAATAAATGGTTAAATGAAGGTTTTATGTATAAAGAATTATGTGGTGGAACACTTACATTTGTATGGAAGAAGAAAGAAGGAATTAAAAATGGAGAATAATGGTATTGAATAGTAATGATTATAAGATCTTTATGAAAATAATACAAAAGAGATTTGAAAGCAAAATGGGAAATATTATTGAAGATGGCTAATATAGTATAAAGGGGAAGGGTTGCCAAGAGTTATTAATGATAGAGAAATTGTGGATGATATTACGAACAGAAAAGAAGCGAAAATCATGATAGGAGACTTTAATAAGGCATTTGACGAAACTGGACATTTTGTGGGTAATAATGAAAGAATATAATATAAGCGAGAAAGTTAGGAAATTGTTTACCAGCATATAGTATTAATAAAGTAAAATAGTTGTAAATGGCTGGTTAAGCCAAAGTTTGTGTGTGTGTATATATATATATATATATATATATATATCTATGAAGAATGGTGTAAGACAGGGATGTCCAATGAGTTGTATACTCTTGCTTTGCATTAACTATGAAAGTGATAGTATGTGAAATAAATTGCAGAATGAAGGAAGCAGGGTATATAACATCTGAAATGTTAATTCCAGTTTTGTTAACAAATGTAGATGATATAACAATTGCAAAACACAACATTTGGATAAAAGAAGTAATTTGCACAAGTGAGTGTTTAGAGATGATTGGGATGGCTTTAAATAGCGAAAAGTAAAGGTTTAGGTGATGTAAGGATCAGGTATATATATTTTACAATGAATTAAATTTGTGTGTTGCGTATAAAATTTGGGAATAAAGATATAAGTAGAATTCAATGGTAAAAAATAGAAGAAATATAGCAATAGTCTTTTCTGGATAATATATAAATTATCATTCAAAAAAAGGAAGTACAAAATTAAATAAAGAATTTCACCTTTTTGACTTTGTCAAGAATGACGCTTCAGGATGTGCAAGGTACTTGTTTATTCAATAAACAGCCCCAGGAGACAGCCTACTAAAAATTTCAGATTATTCTCAAAAAATAAAGGAAAAAACTTAATTTATATACTTTATCAATTTTATGCATGCAGAACTTTGACATAATACTTTTAACAAATCAGTGTAACTGGAACTCCTTTCATCCCTCAAGCTTCTTGCTTACAGCTTCACATGGATATTTCACAAGTTTGCCTTTCAAAACATATACCACCTGCCTTTAAAATTTACTCTAACTTTGTAACATTTAGTACCAGTTTACACCGTCTCACATACGGCCTTACAAAGACTAATCTCTTGGCCTGCGAAGGCCAGAGCATGCTGCTGAATAATCTGGTTTCCACAGATACCTGGCTCATTGACTTTCTGACACTAGACTCTTCTAGCATAGCATGACATAACATAACATAAAACATCCCTTAACTCCTTCAGCAGTTATTTTGCCTTTGTTTTTCAGTAGACTGCAGTTTGCTAACAGAGAGAATACAGTTGTAAGACCCTTGAAAATATAAGGCTACTACTTGTATGAAAATATTTCATAATTATGCATCAGTTTTTCAGCTTTCCTTTGACATAAACATTATAGACATTTTATTTGATTAATTTGTGACGAAAACTACAAGCTAATATGTGTCTCAACTAAGCTTTACGGTACAAGTGAAATTCGACTCGAACAAGAAAGGAATATATATTTAATCACACTCCAGGCATATAAAAACGGTTAAACGCTTTCATCTGTGTACTACAGACTTCTTCAGAACCATAATACTAACAGCTGATGACATATTTAAAAACTTTCTGGCGCCATTTTATTCAAGCGCTATACTTCTTAACAATATTTAAAGTGCTACTACAATTATTATCAAAAAACATCTATTTTTCTAACACACATGTTTGTATATCCACTATAAATACTTTAAAATCAATTTATACTTTCAGTGCATATACTATATTAAAATGTTAAAATTAAGGCAATCGTTGCAATTAAAATAACAATTCAAATAACAATGTTATTATGCTATAATAACTGTAAAAAAGGTTTTATGGAAATAAATTCATTTATGCCAGGAAATTTTGTGGCGTTTGTCAACATTTGCCACTGACTTTCTTTTCTACCCAGGTAGGCTTTATAATTACCACCACACGGTGATATATTTACATAATCAATGATACCAAATATAAAATTATGTGCATCACCTTTCTCTTTAATATGTCTGAACAATGCATTTTTGGTATCTTTAACCTTAATCTTATACCTATGTTCATATATACGCTTTCTAAACTGTCTTTCTGTTTTCCCTATGTAGAAAGCAGTACATACTGTACATTTAGCGAGATAGACTATGTTCCTACTATTACAGTTTCCCTTTTTAAACTTTATATAAGTACTATTGACATCATTTAATCTACATCCAATTGCTTCATTTATTACACAACACTGTTTACAAGACCCACATTTCTTAGTGTGGGTATTTGTGGACATTTTCTGAGAATTCAAGCCATTCAGTAAATTTTTTATATTTCTACCCATTTTGTATACAATACAAGGTTTTACTCCTACTACACCTTTGGCTTCTTCATCTCCTACTTATTTATTCCAATATTTTTCCAGGATTTCTCTAACATAATTAGCATGGGTGTACAAGTCAATACACATACTCTATTAAATTCATCACTCACTTTATTCTTCCTAATAATTTTTTCTGTACCAATACCTAAAATAGGGGTATATTTATTGCCCCATTCAGTAATAATATATGTCGATACGTCATCTAATAATGTTAAGGGGTAACCCCTATTAACAAACATATTTTTTATATTATTGATTTCTCTGACCATAGTGTCATAATCTGACGTCATCCTTGCTACCCTTATACATTGTCCCTTAAAGATGTTTCTTAAAATATGTTTAGGATGATTACTTGTATAATCTAGATAACCATTAGAGAACGTTAGAACGCTAGTAATATGTCTACTCAGGTAGACATACCAAATGGACAGGGTGAACGTAACGGTTCGATTGTGGATATACAGCATACCAGGGTGTTATCAGATCCAAATCACATTCGTGATACTAGTCAGTCGACAGAACATATTACCTTTGATTTTTCTTTATTTCAAGTAGACGAAGATATTGAACGCTTAGGAGCTCGTCCTAAGCGTTTGCTACCAGTTAAAACGTACACAGTAACGGCTAAAACTAAAACAGAAAACATTAAAGGTACTGTATTAAATACATCTAGCCCCAGAGGCATTAATTTGGTTGGTTCACAACAATGCAAAAAAACTGGTACTTTGAACCAACTAGACAATTTCTTGACAAATGATTATGATTTTAATGAAAATGGACATTTTAATTATGTTAATAAATTTAATAGAAAAGTGTCTAATATTAATAATGGAAGTACGTTAAAGGATATGATATATAGTCTAGGGAAATTATTAACTGTAAAATGTATAAAGATTGACAATGCATATTTGACAAAATGTATTGCATTACGTATAGTCCCTATGGGCTTAAGATTTTTTAAAATGTCAATGGGTGTGAATTTAAATCATGATACTAGAATAGAATTTAATGAGTTATTTAATGGGTTTGGAATGAGCTTTATGAAGTTATTAGTTAGGAAAAATGATGAGAAATTAAGTTGTATAGTTAGCGAAATAAACAAATTAAATAATGATATTGTGACAGATCTTTTGTTTCCTCAGTGGAAAGAATTATATGAAAAACAGTATAAATTAGCAGATTTTAAAGCTAGTAAGATATTTGAGAGAAAACAAAAGAAAATACAACGTGATTTGGAACAATATCAAGATAATAGGGCGTATACATGGAAGCAGGAACGTGGACATACATATAGAACGAATATGAGTGTAAACAGGAATGGTTATAAGGATACAGGAATGAATTTTCAGGGGGGGGGCGATATTACACACCAGCAAGGAAAGAGAATTACTATCAGAGGGACAACAAAAGATAGACAGTAATTCTAATGATTATAATGTAACATATTCAAAGGATGAAGTATTGGATGTTACTAGTCATAATAAGAATATTAATACATCCATTACTCGAGATGTGGAACATATAGCATTGGTACACAAGGATATAAAGATATTTAATTACACTACTTTGAACATCAAGGAAGAGTATTTTTCACTGTTTGAAAAAGTTATGAAATATATACCTACAGTAAAATTTAATTTAGTGGACGTTTTAACAGATATTAAATTATATTGCCGTAGATTAAATTTAGCATTTATGTTTCAAAAAGAAAATAAAATTATGCTACCGAATCAAATTAAGGAAGAAAAGTACTTTTATTCCTGCCCCACATAAGAATGTAGTAAATTATGAGGAATGTGTATGTCAAGATATTTATGAATATAATAAATTGATTAAAAAGAATGAATTTATAGATAATTTAAATGTAAATGAAAGGAAATGTCTGGTTGATTTAATAAATAATAATGAAATAAGAGTTATGAAGCCAGACAAAGGGGCGGGTATAGTTCTTTACAATAAAATAGATTATATTAACAAAGTACAAAGTATATTAATTGATAGAGGCAATTATGATATTATATTGCAAAATGAAATAAATATAGGACATCATAAAATAGATTTAGCTCTGGATGAGTATTTAATGGACAATAGGATTACTCAGGATACCCACAATTTTATAAATGTTGAGTTTCCATTATTAGCTACAATAGTGGGTATCCCGAAAATACATAAAGATATTGCTAATCCCCCATTTAGACCAATTATTTCTGAGAGTAGATCAAAGACATTTAACATAGGGGTAGTTATTGACAGGTGGGTTAAGCACATATATGAGAATATGTCACATTTAGTTAAAGATTCTTGGATGTTTCTATCTCAATTAACTCCTAGTAGATGGAAAAGGAGTTTGATATTTATAACCATTGATGTTATAGACCTCTTTTCATGCATACCAAGACATGAAGGATTGGATTATTTTTGTGATAGTCTAAGAAGATATTCAAATTTAAGTTGGGACCGTATTAATTTAATCACTGATATGATGGGTTTAGTACTTGAGCATAACTATATATATTTTGAGGGCGAGTTTTACAAACAGACACTGGGGGTAGCCATGGGCGCCTCCTGTGCACCTATTTTCGCCAATTTAGTTATGCTTCAATGGGAAAACAAGTACCTTTTCACCAGTACGTATTACCAATATGTGGTATACTACACAAGATTTCTGGATGATATGTTTTTGCTGTGGGATGGACCCATAGAACTTATTGATGAGTTTGTAGATTATCTCAATACGACAAGTACCTTTTTGAAATTTACATATAATATTAATACAGAAGGTATTGCATATCTGGATACATATATTAGACATATGGATAGAGGTTTTCAATCTGAACTATTTAGAAAGGAAACATTCTCTAATGGTTATCTAGATTATACAAGTAATCATCCTAAACATATTTTAAGAAACATCTTTAAGGGACAATGTATAAGGGTAGCAAGGATGACAGATTATGACGCTATGGTCAGAGAAATCAATAATATAAGAAATATGTTTGTTAATAGGGATTACCCCTTAACATTATTAGATGACGTATCGACATATATTATTACTGAATGGGGCAATAAATATACCCCTATTTTAGGTATTGGTACAGAAAAAATTATTAGGAAGAATAAAGTGAGTGATGAATTTAATAGAGTATGTGTATTGACTTATACACCCCATGTTAATTATGTTAGAGAAATCCTGGAAAAATATTGGAATAAATTAGTAGGAGATGAAGAAGCCAAAGGTGTAGTAGGAGTAAAACCTTGTATTGTATACAAAATGGGTAGAAATATAAAAAATTTACTGAATGGCTTGAATTCTCAGAAAATGTCCACAAATACCCACACTAAGAAATGTGGGTCTTGTAAACAGTGTTGTGTAATAAATGAAGCAATTGGATGTGGATTAAATGATGTCAATAGTACTTCTATAAAGTTTAAAAAGGGAAACTGTAATAGTAGGAACATAGTCTATCTCGCTAAATGTACAGTATGTACTGCTTTCTACATAGGGAAAACAGAAAGACAGTTTAGAAAGTGTATATATGAACATAGGTATAAGATTATGGTTAAAGATACCAAAAATGCATTGTTCAGACATAATAAAGAGAAAGGTGATGCACGTAATTTTATATTTGGTATCATTGATTATGTAAATATATCACCGTGTGGTGGTAATTATAAAGCCTACCTGGGTAGAAAAGAAAGTCAGTGGCAAATGTTGACAAACGCCACAAAATTTCCTGGCATAAATGATTTTATTTCCATAAAACTTTTTTTACAGTTATTATAGCATAATAACATTGTTATTTGAATTGTTATTTTAATTGCAACGATTGCCTTAATTTTAACATTTTAATATAGTGTATGCACTGAAAGTATAAATTGATTTTAAAGTATTTATAGTGGATATACATATATGTGTGTTAGAAAAATAGATGTTTTTTGATAATAATTGTAGTAGCACTTTAAATATTAAGAAGTATAGCACTTGAATAAAATGGCGCCAAAAAGTTTTTAAATATGTCATCAGCTGTTAGTATTATGGTTCTGAAGAAGTCTGTAGTACACAGATGAAAACACTTAACCGTTTTTATATGCTTGGAGTGTGATTAAATATATAGTCCTTTCTTGTTCGAGTCGAGTTTCACTTGTCAAAAACACAGTGCCTTCGACCAAAGATAACTCCTCCAAGCAAATAATACTGATTTTATTAACGAAAAAAACAACATTAACGCTCCTTCACACAATTGCGTTTTCATCCAATAAGGACTTCATCAGATAAAATTATTGTACCAACAAATCAATTATATACTTATAACCAGTTAATTGATTAAAACTAGTCCAATAAAACCACACAATTCCATTTGAATTTATCAAATCAAATTCAATATGGTAGTTCATGAATATTAAGTAGTTTGACATATGAAAAAGTGCATTAGTGCTTGTAATACTTTACCTACCTAAAATCCTTTTAAAAAACTTTAAACAATAAATATGTGAAATACATATATATATATTCTTTTCACTAATTAAATAGGTTAAAATTAATTAAATAAAATCACATTAATTCCTAAACTACTTTATTTAAATGTAAACATTTTTCCCAGGGATGAATACTGAAAATCCATTCATACTGACAGTGTTAGTATTACGTTGGTATCTTACTCCCTCTAGTGTCTTTTTGTTATTACAATTAAATTTTATTTGATTTTAATTTCAGCAAAGACACTATGGATAAATAATCATTTAAGCCTGGTTCCCTTCCTGCTTCCAAGCTAACCTGCCACCATAATTCTTTACTTTCAAGGATGTCTTCCCAGGGGCCACCCCTAATATCCATTTTAATTTGTTCTAACACTATAAATCTAAAACTATACCCCATACAAATCTTACTGTGTTTAAAAAGTGCATTAGTTTCTTTGCCTCTATTAATATCATATGTATGCTCATAAATTCTTTTCTTCAGACTTTCCGTCTTACCTATATAAAAGGATTGACATTTCCCACATACCACTAAATATACCACCCTACTAGAATCACAATTATAAAAACCTTTACTTATAATTTTTCTTTGTCTACTATAAATATTAACCTCGTTTGTGTTCATAATGTAAGGGCATTGTTGACAATATAAGTTAAGAATATATATATATATATATATATATGTATTTCACATATTTATTGTTTAAAGTTTTTTTAAAGGATTTTAGGTAGGTAAAGTATTACAAGCACTAATGCACTTTTTCATATGTCAAACTACTTAATATTCATGAACTACCATATTGAATTTGATTTGATAAATTCAAATGGAATTGTGTGGTTTTATTGGACTAGTTTTAATCAATTAACTGGTTATAAGTATATAATTGATTTGTTAGTACAATAATTTTATCTGATGAAGTCCTGATTGGATGAAAACGCAATTGTGTGAAGGAGCGTTAATGTTGTTTTTTCGTTAATAAAATCAGTATTAATTATTTGCTTGGAGGAGTTATCTTTGGTCGAAGGCACTGTATTTTTGACTTTTGAGTTTTTGTTTGAGTGCCTAACACAGACTTTACTGGTTTTTGGTTTTATCGTGTTCGACCAGGAACACTCAACTTCATTTTTGAGATGAGCTCTGAAGGACAAGAGGATGTAGGCGAATCTAGGAAACTGATTGGCCAATTATCAGAGCTCATTGATTTGCTTACGCCCCTCTGTCAAAACTTGCTTTCCAACCCGAAAAACATACGTGTAGATGCCAACGGAAGCGAAAGGCTAGTTGGAAACAAACAAAAAAGGAAAAGGGAGCTTATCGGCGATTGGGATGTGGCCGGCGACCTTGGAGAACTCATTTCTACTAACTTTGATCCAGGAGCGACACCAGGGGTATTTAATTTGGAGGCAAGAAGAAAATACTGATTTTTGTGAACTGGGTGCTGGAGCGAGGACAGGACATTCCTCGGCAGCACCTAAAGGTACTGTAACTTTCAATAATGCTACAACCAACGAATGGTTGAACAAAGAATATCGTTTTAAAATGGACAGTAATGGGACTTGTGGGAATAAGAAAAAGTATGAAACTGGGGATGGGGGATTCTTATATTGTGAAATTAAACAAACTGCATACAATGATGTTGAAGTTTAGAACTTATACTATAGAAAATGCCTACCTGAGAGAATGTTTAGTTAAAGAAATTGTTCCAAAGGGACTTAGAGTTTATAAGTACCCAAACAATGTGGAAGAAGGGTCTATTTTTCATGAAAGCCTGTTAAAGGCATTTAACAAATGTGGTTTAGAGGTGGTGAAGCTCATTATTGAAGAAAATGACAGAAAGCAGATCTCCTTAGGGAAGGAAATTGATGAATTAGATGCATGCATAAAAAAAGATATGATTTATGGAATCAAAGGGGAGAGGGAAAAATATTTTAAATTAAGGAAAGACATTGATGGAAAATGTGAAGACATTATTCAAAGGAAAATGAGTAAATTGAGGAGGGATATTACTGAGTATGACACCAACATAAGTTATCCTGCCCCCCCCCCACAGTTTAAAGGGGATAAACACAACTTTAGGGGAGACAGTAAATGGCATGATGAAAATTATGACACAGAGTTTCCCCCATTAAAAGGAGATGAAAGGAGACAGGATCGTACATACTTTGAGCCAAAAAATTTTCACATGGGGGGGGGGAGAATGGGGAGAGGGAGACGGTACTAACATGTACCCCCACCCATATTGACTTAGACCCAATACAAGATATTATTATTGTAGACCACATTAGAAATATTTACCAGGATTTTACTATTTATAATTTTAGTAACTTAATATTAACAAAAGGTCATTTTAGTTTGTTTAGCAAAGGTTTAAAATATATACCCCTTACTAGAGGAGATATCACAAATACACTACTAGATGTAAAATTATTTACAAGAAAACTAAATTTAGAAGTGTTGGCCTCAAGAGCGGGTTTTAGTAGAAATAATATAATTGAAGGAGAACTCACTAGAAAATCTACGTATAATCCACCTTTAATACCTCAGATTAAGAACTTTGAAATGGTTATGGAAAGAGAGGTAAGAAAGTCCCAGAACAATAATAATAAAAAAAGTTTTGCATATTATAACAACTTAAACTTGGAAGAAAAAGAGGTGTTAAAAGACTTAAAAAGTAACCATTCTATAAGAATAATGAAACCAGACAAGGGAGGGGGGATAGTTGTAATGGACAAAATAATATATGAAGGGAAAATGAATGATATTTTGAGAGATGAAACCAAGTATAAAACAGTATCTAAAAATGAAGTCAGTTGGGCTTATAGTAGAATTGATTTATTAATACAAGATTTAATTCTTGAAAAAGTTATTCATGACAAAACATTTAGATACCTGGAAGTAAAAAAAACAAGAATTGCAACAATTTTTGGAATACCGAAAATTCATAAAAACTTGGAGAATCCCCCACTACGGCTCATAGTATCTGCTGAGGGGTTGAAAACAGCACCACTTGCCAAATATGTAGATTCAAAAACAAAACACATTTGGGTGAATAAAAAGGTGATTTTAAAAGATTCATGGGACTTTATTAGGGAATTAAAAGCTGAATATCATAGAAAGGACCTGCTTTTTATTACTATAGACATAATAGACTTGTTTTCTAGTATACCTTATGAAGAAGGAATGGAGATGTTCGAAGAGTATATTTACTGATAGGAAAATGACACAAGATGAAAAAATAAGCACAGTTGCACTCATGGACATGATCTTGAAAAATAATTTTATAATGTTTGGGGGTGAATTTTTTCAACAGACAACAGGAGTGTCCATGGGTGCAGCATGTGCACCCACTTTTGCAAACATTGTTCTAAGCAAATGGGAGGAAAAATATATACTCAATTCTTGCTTCAACAAACATTGGTTATTATACCGGAGGTTCCTAGACGATATAGTTATTTTTTGGACTGGGGGAAAAGAAACATTTACTGAATTCTTTGAATACATTAATCACACTACTAGTTTTTTAAAATTTACATACACTATGAGTTTTGACACTTTAAAGTATTTAGATGTAGAAGTGTATAAAAAGGATGGTCAATTTGAAACTAGGGTTTATAGAAAAGACACTTATGTTAATTCCTACTTGCACTATGATAGCGGACACCCCTTACGTTGTAAGAAGAACATTGTGAAGGGTCAGTTTGTAAGGGGTTCTAGAATGACCAGTAACCAAACTGACTTTATAAATGAATGTAAAAAGTTAGAAAAAATGTTCAAGGACAGGGGGTATCCAAGAGATTTTGTGGAAAAAATGAGAAAAGAGGTAGAAGAAGGAAGAAGTAATAGGTTTTACCCCATAAAAGGGGTAGAATTAAACAGTCATATTGATGAAGGAAATAAAGGGGAAATAAATATGATGAAAGGATATCAAAAGAGTTTAGTAGTGGAATATAATTTGGTAAACTTGAATTTGAGGAAAATATTGGAAAGGGAATGGAATACATTTTCAACATTTACGGATGTAGATGAAATAAAAAAGATACAACCTAAAATAATATATAGAAATGCACCAGATTTGAAGAGTATGATGGAAAGAATAGGATTTAATAATACAGGATTAACTAACAAAAGGAAAGGAACCTACAAATGTGGTAAATGTCAACAATGCCCTTACCTTATGAACACAAACGAGGTTAATATTTATAGTAGACAAAGAAAAATTATAAGTAAAGGTTTTTATAATTGTGATTCTAGTAGGGTGGTATATTTAGTGGTATGTGGGAAATGTCAATCCTTTTATATAGGTAAGACGGAAAGAAGTCTGAAGAAAAGAATTTATGAGCATACATATGATATTAATAGAGGCAAAGAAACTAATGCACTTTTTAAACACAGTAAGATTGGTATGGGGTATAGTTTTAGATTTATAGTGTTAGAACAAATTAAAATGGATATTAGGGGTGGCCCCCTGGGAAGACATCCTTGAAAGTAAAGAATTATGATGGCAGGTTAGCTTGGAAGCAGGAAGGGAACCAGGCTTAAATGATTATTTATCCATAGCGTCTTTGCTGAAATTAAAATCAAATAAAATTTAATTGTAATAACAGCAAAAAGACACTAGAGGGAGTAAGATACCAATGTAATACTAACACTGTCAGTATGAATGGATTTTCAGTATTCATCCCTGGAAAAAATGTTTACATTTAAATAAAGTAGTTTAGGAATTAATGTGATTTTATTTAATTAATTTTAATCTATTTAATTAGTGAAAATAATATATATATATGTATTTCACATATTTATTGTTTAAAGTTTTTTAAAAGGATTTTAGGTAGGTACAGTATTACAAGCACTAATGCACTTTTTCATATGTCAAACTACTTAATATTCATGAACTACCATATTGAATTTGATTTGATAAATTCAAATGGAATTGTGTGGTTTTATTGGACTAGTTTTAATCAATTAACTGGTTATAAGTATATAATTGATTTGTTGGTACAATAATTTTATCTGATGAAGTCCTGATTGGATGAAAACGTAATTGTGTGAAGGAGCGTTAATGTTGTTTTTTCGTTAATAAAATCAGTATTAATTATTTGCTTGGAGGAGTTATCTTTGGTCGAAGGCACTGTGTTTTTGACTTTTGAGTTTTTGTTTGAGTGCCTAACACAGACTTTACTGGTATTGAGTTTCACTTGTACCGTAAAGCTTAGTTGAGACATAATTTTGTCTCTTGTGTGTTTATTCTGTTGTTGGTTTGTGCGTTTTGATATTACAAGCTAATATGTGTTTAGTGAGAAATAATCATGAGATGTAATGTTTTTTTGTAACAGTCCCCCATTTGACAGCGATTGTTACATAATGCACACGATTATTTTTTCCTTTTTCTTAATTTGATGAAATATGCTTTAATATCATAGTATTGATCATCTGCAATAATTTGTTCATCATTAGTGTGAAGATAGGTGAAGGCTGCCAGCCTATCCAGATACAATTTTATAAATAATTCTGTCTTTTGTAAATATTAATGTAAGCCACAGACTTGTTCTCTTAAATGTGAAAAGACTGCATTGGATGTTGAACTGCAAAAATGTAACAACAGTGCACTCTGCTGTAAGAAAGCAAAGTTAAGTATTTTATAACTGTCTTTGATGTCAAAATTCGGAGCCGATATGTCTGGATGAAGGAATTCTGGCTTTTGTCTTGAGACCAGAGTTAATTGCTAGAATTTGCATGTATAAATTACTTTTATTGTTCTGGCTTCCTGACCAGCTGCAAGATCAAGGGCTCTTAACCTCTGAGAATCTGTTAGCCTGGGAACCAGAAACAAATTATGTAATCTGAAATGAATCAGTGGTACTGTGTTATCATTTTAAGGACAGAAAGAATGAAAGTAGGATAGCATTTGTCTTGTGAACATCCAACCCACCAGATCTCTGCCTGTGTCTAGATGTAAGTAGGATTGTAGAACTGTGTTTTCTCTTGGATATCACTAGGAAATAGGAAGATTAGACTAGTTTGTTTTTCTGTGATGTTAGAACTTTTGCTACTGTATTATTTTAAGTATTTCTCTGTGATCTCTGAACTCTTGACTAGCACTGTGTAGTAAGAAGTATTGTCTTGTGTTTTATTATTTATTATTACATATTTTTAAACCTTTCAGCTGTCGCTGTTTTGTGTAGAGATGATGAGCTAAGCTCTAAGAGTACATTGCATGTGTATAGTAATACTGTACCCAGTCACTCCAAATAAGTCTTGACTGTTTGATTGCACTTACCATTTGGATAATAATAATGCACAGTAATAATTGGGCATCCTTCATAAGAGCCTTTGAGTAGCTGTTAAATATTAGCTGGGTGGTAGCAGTGATTTCTACCATATAGTCTGGGTAAAAGGGGCACAGCTGGAGAACCTGTGCCAGCCTTCCCCAGGAGCGTCTGTGTGGTTGTATAAACTCTTACCTCAAAGTGTGTGTGTGTGTGTGTGTGTGTCAGCTACTTAGGCAGGGACCCAAAGCACTGGTTGGACAGAGAGGCTGCTGGAGGTTTTAGCTTGCCCACTAGGCTGAGATCTGGACCCTATAGGTGTGCTAGTGAGAAGTCTTATTGGGGACCTGGAGAGAAAGGGAACAACCAGCCCTAGACTGACTGTGATCTCTGTGTGCTCTTAAGGGAAATTGTACTTTACTGTGTGTGTATTTATTATCCTTTCCCTATATGGACACTCCTCACTGGTGTTAGTGGTAAGGATTGAGGCTCCTTGATTGCTGGGCCAGTGCACGGGCATCATAATTAGATACCTTTATGTGTCATTATATATGCAAGTGAGATTAATAATTTTGTAATCACAGCCTTTAGACCAGAAAATATTAAAATACTTAAATAATAACACTGATTATTGTAATATATTAGCTCCTAGGTTACCAAATGCACTTGCCAACCTTCTAACGTGTCCATTTGCTGATAAAGATGAATCATATGGGGCTCCCACACGAAACATTTCCCTACAGTGCGATGAATGAATCCAGGTTGATAATCCTGCTCAGCAAACTATACATTATAAGTGGTGAGCAGCACTTGAAGAGGACCATTCCACTTCGAGTTGACTCGAACAGTTTATTCATTGAGTTTTAGCATAAACCAAATCACCAGGCTGCAGTTGGTGACAAGGCTGGTCAGGAGGTTGAGGAAGAGCTTTTTGTACAGTTCTGTGGTACTGGTGAATGAAATTAATAAGATTTGTGCAATAAGACAATATAACATCATCAGTAAGAGTCAATTCTTCATTTGACACAGGGCAGTAGCTGGAAGGGCCATGGGTCTCCCCATTAATATCTCATAGGGACTCAACCTCCTTGCAGTGTTTAAGGTACTCCTCATACTCATTAATGCTCAGGGAAGTGCCTTTGGCCATTTCAGATTTGTGTAATCCTAATTCTTTGAAATCTTACTTTTAAGTGTCCTATTGACCCTCTCTACTAATCCAGATGACTGTGGATGGTTGGGACAGTGAAGACTTAACCTAGTGATAAAAATCTTGCATAGCTGACCGGTCAGAGAATTATTAGAATGTGTTTCCTGATGACTATTGATAGTGGAAGGTACACCAAATTTAGGAATGAATTTAAAAAGTTTTTATTAACAACTCTCACAGAATCTGCCTTTTGACATAGGTAAGCTTCCATCCATTCAGAAAACAGGCAGACTAGTACATAATGTAAATTATGGACTTGGCATCTGAACAAAGTCCAGCTGCATATTAACAAAATTTCCCCATGGTGGTGGTAAATATGCAACTTTGACATTTGAATTTTTGCTAACAGTGTATTCCAAACATATTGCACTATTATTAACATACTAAGTATCAAAGAGGAGACATGAGGGGCATACCAACTTTGGGTAATTTGATTCAATAAAGCTGCCTTACCTGCATGTGCTTGTAAAGGATATGCCCTTACCAGATAAGGTAGCAACGAGGTAGGCACTGCCAGTTGACCATCCTGATGTCGCCATAGCCCATCGGCAGATTTACTGCATCCATCTTTAAGTCATCTCTGAACTTCTCGCTGTGATGCTTCAGCTTGGAAAGCTGATACTTCCTTAAAATCAAACACACCATAACTTTTAGATTCTTGTAATAACATCATGTGAAATTTTGCAATACGTCCTCCTCCAACTTGCTTAGCAGCTTGATCTGTAAAAGTATTTTCCTTTGAAACAGTATCTGTACCCTTTTGATGGGCACTACATTTAACTACTGCTAATTTTTAGCTAATAAAACAGCATTGATGTATAAAAAGAATTTTTAATTTGAGTTCCTGCTGAAGCTAAAAATATACTGTTTCCAGAGTTGCCCAAAATCATGTACTACATCAAAGGCATATCTGCTGTCAGTAAAATGTTCAGAATTTTACCCTTTGCTAATTTACAAGCTCTTTGTAGAGCCATTAATTCAGCTACCTAGGCAGAAAATACATTCTCTAGTCTTTGTTGAAGCAAAACATCATTACTGGTGCAGACAGATATTCCTGTGACCAAATTTTCATTTTGATCTCTTCCACAGGATCCATGCAGAAATAGATCCAGTTCAGCGTTTGGAATAGGAGTGTCCTTTAAGTCATTCCTGGAATAAAGCGATCAGTCACACACACACACACACACACACACACACACACACACACACACACACACACACACACACACACAAAATCATGCTCTTCATCATCCTCAGCAATAGGTAACAAATGTGCAGAATTTAGAGCAGGACAGCGTATGAGAGAAATAGATGGATCAGAAAGAAGAGTAAGTTTATATTTAGTTAGACGTGCAGTTGAGAGGTTGAGCTCTCATTTTAATTGAGAGATGATACAGAATGAGGGACGGCTACTGTGTAAGATAATACCAATGACTGTGAAAAATTGAATAGAATGGCAGCAGCGGCCACCACCATTAAACATTGTGGAAATCCCTTTGCAACAGAATCAAGTTCTGTACTATAATAAGCTAATGGATGATAGCTATCCCCATGTTTCTTTGTAAGCACTCCCTGAGCAAATTCTTTTCTTTCTTGACAAAATAAAATTAACATTTTTTTATAATCTGGTAACCCTAAACATGGGACAGCAGCTAAAACTTGCTTTAAATTCTGAAATAAATTTTCCTCTTCACTGTCCCAAGGAAGGGGTGCTGGTGTATCCTCTTTTAAAAGATTTGTCAAAGGTTTAGCATAGTTAGAAATCCACCGTCTGCAATATCCTGCCATATCTAAAAAATAACCAAATATTCACTTCAGTTGCTGCTCCAGTACACCAATAAAGGACCCCCAGTTGATCAAATTGAACACTGTAATATGTAATAAAATATACAAGCTTAAAGGATGTAGCGCGTTTCAACACACCAGCAACGTCTTCAGAATTGTGAAGAAGTTTCTGGTGTGTTGGAAACAAAAGTGCTAAATAAATGGATATTAAAGTGTTGATTTTGATCAGTGTATTGGAAGGGGAGAGTAGGGAGAGAGAGAGGGTAAGGATAGGAGTAAGTAAGGTATTCATTCAGCATAGAGATATAGTGAAAGTGGAGAATAGGAGGAGAGAGGGTGAGGAGGGAAGAAATGAGTTCAACCTGGTGAGGAGCAGGAACATAACCAGTTGTCATTTAGGTGGGATTTGTTTTTTTGAAGTGCGTTAGGTTTGCTGTGTTTGGTACGTTCTGGGGGGTGGAGTTCCATGATTTAGTTATGTAGTTAGAAAATAGTGAATCTCCAAAGCTGCTGTTGGATTTTGTAACTTCGAGTAGTAAGAGTAAGTGTCCTGTTATTGAGGTGGATTTCTGCTAGGTCCTGTACAGGTGGACATTTGTTGGGTAGGTAAGCTATAGAATGGGCTATGGTAAGTTGGTTTAGGATTAGTAGGTTGGGCAGCTCTAGTCATTTGAGTTGTTTCAGAGGGAGACGGTGATGGGTTCTGTGGGGCAGGTTAGCAGCATATCTGGCTATTTTATGGTAGCATGATTCAAGTTTGCTTAAGTCTGATTTTTTTGAGGTTAGTAAATATAGGGGAGGTGTAGAGTAAAGTGGATAGTAGGTGGGTCCTGGCATTAGCTTGTCTGGAAGAGTTAAAGAAAAGTTTTATTCTGTAAAGGGAACCAAATTTAATGTGGGCCTTTTTGATGGCATGAGATATGTTTGTCAAATTTTAACTGATCTAGAATGATACCTAGTAGCTTGATTTCTGAGATGGGTTTAGAGTATGATTGGATAAGGTGATTGTAAAGTCATGGTTGGGGGGACTTTGTTTTGTGGCAGTGGTTAGGGAACAGCATTTATTTGGTTTTCTTGTGATTAAGGACGAGCTGGTATTTTTCTAATAAAAATTTGATGGCAGTAAAAGATTTTTGAGTACTGTCTTGTAGCTGTTTTAGGGTAGGTGCGGTGCAGATGACAGTGGAGTCATCTGCATATTGTATGATGGAAGAGAGGTTAGTAGCTTTGTGTAGGTTATTGGTCAGAACTGTGAAGGTCAGAGGCCCAAGAATTGAGCCTTGTGGAACACCTACTATAATGAGAAGTGGAGAGGAGAGGTCATCTTGCCATTTGACTGATTGATAGCGGTCAGATAGGTAATTTTGGAACCAAATGAGAGTGTTTGTAGATATGTTAAGTGATGCAAGCCCATGTAGTTGTTGTTCATGAGTCACTATCAAATGCCTTTGACTTGTCGAGAAGTATTGAGGTAACAATTTGGTCATTGTTTTTTAGTTTGTTGGCAGTACTGGAAAATTTGAGCAGTGCCGTGGTGGTACTATGGCCTGGTCAAAATCCGTATTGAGTGGGAAAGGAGCTTATAAGAGATTCAGTGTACCTCTGTGGTAACCATGTCCATGTATACTGTTGTCCCGTATATGTTAAGGCAAACAGAAACTGACTCTCAGGGTGAATAGTTATCTACTGAGCACAGATCTAGCACAGTGAAATATTTTGCTGTAGGTGGTATGCAACTCAGTATTGTTGCTAGATTTCATAGGTTCATAGGTGTTCACTAAGCTAATGACCACAAGGGCCATTTTAAGCCTAGCCATGCATCCAAAATCTCTGACAAGTTCCGATACCCTTGATAAGTGTAAGCATGAGCATGGGAGATGAACCATTTACAGGTTACCTGTTTGCATTAGAGATATAGGTGCCAAACCAGGGATGAATTTTTGGCTTCCCCATCAAATTGTCCAAGTTGCACTTGAATTGGGTTAAGGAGGAACTCTGCTTCACATGGATGGAGAGCCTGTTCCATAGACGGGGTAGTCTCTGGGATAAATACATATCTCTCCAGCAGGTCCTATTGATACAACATGCAAGATTGAAGTCTTTAGAATGGGTAATTCTGGTACTGGTTGTTTTGTGGATATGTAGGAGGTCTATCAGAGTGGGGTCTGACAATGCCCTGTATACCAGGCAGAGATCTCCCCTCAAAAGCCTGTAGGAGACAGAATACAGGGACAGGGCCTTGAGGCAGTCTGCTTAGGGCATATTACTTACGCCCTGTATTCTTTTAGTGAGGAACCTCTGCGGGCATTCAGTTGTTGGATATGCCTGGTTAGGTACATACCAAAGGGGGCATTGTACTCAATGATAGGTCTGATGAATGCCGAATACAGTGGAACAATGACTTCCTTGGACTTAGATGCCATACCTTTATTTATAAGTTGTGCATCATAGAATGGTTTCTTCCCCACTGTAGACAAGTGATCGTCAAAGACTATATTATTACTATCTGTGTGTCCCTACGTCCCTGACTACTGGGTCAACTCTAAGGGGTGTGTTGTCAATATAATAGTTACCAGAGATGGATGACTTCCCAAAGGATGCTATTATGCATTTCTTGGCATTTGGTTTTAGTCCATGGCTCTGAAACCAGTTATTTGTCTGTGTCAGCCTCTCCTGGAGAACATTTATATCAGCGTGAGATTCAATGACAGCTCCTAATTTGCAATCATCTGCAAATTTAGTCAGCCAGAGACCAGTGACATTGGCCTTGACTTCTGAGAAGTAAATGCCAAAAAGGTGTGGTGTAAGGACTGATCCCTGAGAGACTCCACTTGTGACTGACCTCTTTGTAGACGTGGTCTCCCCAATTCTAACTTCCTGGGTCCTGTCTGTGAGCCAGTTGGCTATCCACTGGGTGAAGTGGGTTTGTACCTAACCTCTTGAGTTTGTCAACAATGCCCAAGGGGAGCATTGCATCACATGCCTTGGCCAGGTCAAGATGGGCAGTGTGAATGATTTTGCCCTCATCCATTGCCTTGGTGACCTTCTCAAAGAAGTCCACCAGTTTGAGTAGACATAATCTGCCCTTGACGAAGCCAAACTGGGTTGGGTCCAGTGTCTGGAGGATTACTGTATCTCCGTTGATAATCTCCATTATAATTCTTTCAATGGCTTTATATACATGACTAGTGAGACTTATGGGTTTGTAGTTTCCAGGGTCTGTAGATGGCCCACCTCTGTGCAGAGGAATGACAGTTGCCTTTCTCCATTCATGAGGCATGAAGCCTGTTTTACATTTAAATAGTAATTCCAGATGCCCTGACAGGTCATGTTTCATACTATTTAGAAGGCATCCTGGGACATTGTCTGGGCCCATTGATGCAGTGTTCTTGATTTTGGAGAGAGCATTATGGACCTGTTCCCTAATGATATTAGGGGGATTTATATTTGATGATATTTCCTGAGGGAGGGTTGGGGGGGGTAGTAAATTTGGACTATGGGGGAAGACAATATTTTAGCTAATATTTGCAAGCCTAGAGGGGAGAGGTGCAGACCATCCCTGGAAAATCAATGTGGTCTGTTGACCATCTCGTTCCATGCTGACAAATATTGCACCCCCTTAGAATGACACCAGAAACTAAGCCAGTTATTAAAGTCAATCATCTTTTGTTCATATTGTGGCATCATTCTTGGAGAAGGTAAAATGCTGCTCAGTGCTAGGCTCTTACCAGCCTGAGACGCACATTGTTAGACCTCCATGATGTCTCTCTTCATATAGTCTAGGGAGGTACGTTTCAAGTAATTTACTCCCACATGGACTATGAGTCATAGTGGTAATTTAGAACCACAGGAAAAGTTGGCAATACTGCATTGTTTACAGCCCAAAAAATCTGGCACAAAACTTATATGTATTCTTTCCTGACTTCTTTACAGGGAGAATAGGAGTATTACAAGGGCACTATTATTCCTTGTTATATTAAGGACTTGAATTACAGGTTTGATTCCCTGCTCTTCTGGTTTCAGTGGATACTAGGGAACTCTAGGGAGAGGTTTAGATGGATTAAATTTTATTTTTACTGGCTCTGCAGATTTTAATGTACTTTGTTAGCATGTTTATCTCATAGGTTAGCAGGTACCTGCTGCAACAGTTTTTCAGTTGTCTGTATGCCTTCAAAAGGCTGTTTCTCAGCTTGTGCTAATACTTTACCCTCTGATTTTGCTGGAACATCCAAATACAACCCTTCTGGTGTATAGTAAATAGTACAACCCTTTTGCATAACAGGTCTCTTCCTAGCAAGTTCACTGGCGCAGTACTGCTTAAAAGGAAATAATGCCTTTCTTCATTCAGCCCTAAAGAAATGGGTATAGGTTTTGAAACCAGATACATAACAGTAGTGTTTGTTAACTTCAATTGCCTTTACTTTGTTTTGATACTTGTATCTGACTATTTGAGGTAGCTTTTAATACAGACCTAGCGGCTCCAGTTTCCACCAGGGAAGGAATTTCCTTTGAATTTACTTCTGCCTTAACATAGGGTCACTTTTGATCTGTTGACAGCAGAGCATCAATAATTTTCTGTTTTATTACTCTGACATAGTCAGTACGATGATTCCTGACTCCTTCTAATTTGAGGAAGTGGTGGGGAAAATGCAGCATTGTTATAATTTGGCTGCCATTCAGTTCCGGTACCTTGGATTCTGCATTCTCTTATGTAGGCATTTTGTCGTCCAATGTCCTTTACCACAGTTGAACAAGAGCCATCAGATGAGGTAGGAGGGGCACTGCCAGCTCATTACCAACCAGCTACACCTTGTTTCCCTTGTGACACCCGGCACTGGCCTACTAATCAAGGAGCCTCAATCCTCACCACTAGCACCAGTGAGGGGCGTGCACATTGGGAAGGATAGCAAGTACACACACAGAAAAAGTACAATTTCCCTTAGGAGCACACAGAAATCACAGCCGGTCTTGGGCTGGTTTCTCCTTTTCTGTCCATATCCCCAGTAAAACTCCCAACTGGCACAGTTGTCGGGTCCAGATCTCAGCCTAGTGGTCAAGCTAAAACCTCCAGCATCCTCTATGTCCAACCAGTGATTTGTGTCCCTGCCCAAGTAGCTTACACACATTTTGAGATAAGAGTTGCATACAAACACACACACACTCCTGGCGAAGGCTGGCACAGGTTCTCCAGTTATGCCCCCTTCTTGCCCAGACTGTAAGGTAGAAATCACTGCCACCAACCACTAATATCAGCTACTAATAAGACCCTTACCAACGGGTGTCCAATTTTACTGTGCAATATTATTATCATCCAAATAGTAAGTGTGACCCAGGGCTAAAGGTATTGGAGTGGCTGAGAACAGTATCACTAAATGCATGCAAATACTCTAGCTCTTAAATTATCTCTACACAAAACAGCCACAGTTGAAAGGTTTAAAAATATTTAATAATATAAACATACAACAAATCTCCTCAATTCAACACAGTGCTAGTCAAGAGTTTAGACACAGGAACTTTAAAACAATACTGTAGGATAGTCTGACATAAATATAGAAAACAGCTAGTCTAATCTTACTATTTTCTGTCTATTTCTAAGAGAAGTACGAAGTTCAAAATAAACTTGTGTACATACAGAGCAAAGGGAGAGTGCTGCTGAGTAGACGTGTTCAGGTTCAGACAAAATCCAAAATGCTTAATTCTCTCTCTGAAAATCTTAAATTGATAGCACAGTACTGCAGAGTCATTTCACATTACATCATTCTTTACACTTCTGTGGTTCCCAGGCTACCAGAAAATCAAAATTTACATTTCTTAGTAAGCTTGCACCTGACCAGGATGCTACAGTAATAAAAGACATTATACATGTAAAATCTAGCAATTAACTCTGGTCTCAAAATAATAGAAAGAATTTGCTGGTCCAGACATCCTGTTTCCGAGTTTTGAGATCCAACAGTCATAAAGTGGTTCACTTATCGGCTTTCTTCCAGCAGGGGGGCACTGTGGTTACATTTTTGAAGCTCAGTACACCATCTAGTTTAATCATAACATTTAGTTCTCTTTACATTTGTAAACCAAGCCTGTGGATTATATTAATGTTTACAATGACATAGAATTATCTACAAAATGTTATCTAGCTGGGCTGGCAGCTCCTCAGTTTTTCACACCCCCCCCCCCCGAGAACTGAAGCTAGTTTTCCAAGTGTCCCTTGAGAAACGTTGCTTGAGAAGGTTAGGTCTGTCTGAGTATACCTTACCCCATTCCCTGTCTTGAGAGCCCATCTGTGTTGGCATTGCTAATCCCACTGCGGTTCTGCACTGACATATATGATTGCAACCCTAGGCTCCATCTTAGTAACTTAGCATTTTGCTGGCTGGCTCGGTGTGACCATGTTTAGAGGATTACGATCTGTAACTACAGTGAATTTCCTTCCATACAGATAAGGCTGAAGATGTTCTTCATCTCACATTGCTGCAGTCCTTACTTATGGGTAGTCCGCTGTCCTCGGTCGGCCCGAATACCAAAGTATTAGGCTGACGTCGGTCATGGGCGCACAGCCCTGACATCAGGCGTCAGGGTATAAAGCACATGACCGGCGTCATATCCTCAGTCTTTTTTGGCGCATGGTCCGATGCAGAAGCAGCGTTGCAAGTGCCGTTCGGCTTTCTGAAATTTTTCGTTTTCGGAGTTTCAGACCGATACCAAGTTGGGCTAAGTACCCGTTGGGAACATTTTTGTTTTTCTTGCCTCAGTTATTTACCGGATGTCAGAAAAAGTGAATAATTGTATTTCTTGTGGGAAGCAGATACTGCATAGGGATTACCACCGCTTTGTATTCCTTGCTTGGGACCGGAGCGGCGTAGTTGGGTGTCGGTTTTGTGCTAGGTTTAATAAGCGCACTATTAAGAGAAGCTAGATTGCGCTAGGTTAGTCTTTGGCAAGCGGTGTAATTATAATATGCCGTCGGATCCTCCGGCGCCCACTTCCAAGAAGCGTAAAGACAAATCTGTAAAGCCTAGGCAGGATGATTCGTCCGTTTGGACGCCGGTCCTTTAGAGACTACAGTGGAACAGGTGGATCCGGCTGAAGTTTCTGTTGAGTCTCAGGGGAAACCTTGATTTTACAGGATGTGGCCTCACAGGAGTCAGGTCAGGCTGAAGGGCCTCTCAGGTTACTATTCTCCTTCTATGCCTAAGGGGGTTAGGCCTTCTGCTACTGTTTCTAGGGCTCTTTCTAAGGGCAGGTCTGTTTTGCCTTCTTCTGGTGTTAGTTCTGGTTCTTCAGGGTCTGTGCCTAAGAAGCATATGCTTAAAATGGCAGAAGATTTGATTACTTTAATTAGAGGTTCCATGCCCCCTCCTGATAAGAGGCCCAGGGTAGAGCCAGAGTTGGAAAGTTTGGAGCAGGCCTCAGATATTTCTGAGTCTTCTGCTGAAGACATTCAAGATTTTCCTCCTTATTCGGATTCCGATGCAGAGGATTCCACTCCTTCTGCTTCCCCTCCAGAGGATTTTTCATTTTCAGAAACCTTACACTCTATGAGGGAACATTTTAAGTGGGAAGGACAGGATTACTCAGATTCCAGAAAGAGGCTTAGGGAGTTCTTGTTTTACCACAGCATAGACCCTTGGCTATACCTCCTGTTTTGGATGTTGTTCAGGATGTTTTGGAGGCCTCATTTAATCCAGATTCTATGCCTCCTGCACCAGTTAAACCGAACAGGTATTATAGGGTACCTGAGGCTCATAAATATCTATATAAGAGTCCTAGGGCGGACCCAGAAACTATTAGTCAGGGGCCTAAGGGTGTTAGGGCTTCTGTTGTAAAGAATCTGGTTCCTCTAGATAAGGAAGCTAGAGCTTTGGACAGATGGGGTAAGAAGGTGTATACCTCTTCTACTTTAGCAATGAGGGCTTTAAATTGCCAGTTTCATATGTTGAAATATCAGAATTTCCTCCTTTCTCAGCTAAAATCTAAAGTGGATGCTTTGGCAGAGTGCATAGAGTGTAAAGAATTGCAAGATTTGGTGCATGTTTCTGAACAGGTGGGGAAACATTCTTTGCAGTGTGGCTTTGATGCTTTACAGGCTTCTTCTAGAGTGGCTGCCACTGGTTCAGTTCTTCATAGGCACGCCTGGCTTGGGATCAGAATTTATCTGAGCATGTTAAATCTAGAATTCTGGATGCCCTTTACAGTCTGAAGTTTTGTTTGGTCCCCCTGTGGAGTCTGTTTTGAAGAAAATGGAGGACAAGGCTAAGTCTATGCAGACTGTTAAAGATTTTTTGCAGGTGCAACCTCCTAAGTTTAGTAGAAATTGGCCTGCTAAGGGGTGGACGTATCCTTCTTCTGATTCTCAGTCTAGGGGTAGATCTAGGCGTGGTAGGGGCAGAGCTCAGAGTACCTTCAGGCCTAGAACATGGAGTTCGCCTGCTCAATCTGCTGGTGAGGGTAGGGGCCAGTCCTTTCGTAAACAGGCCCAATGACCTGCATTTTCAGCTGCCAGATTCTTCTTGCCTGGCAGCTCCTTTGGGAGGAAAACTAGCTCTCTTCAAGCAAAACTGGCTTTTAATCACCCAAGACAAATGGGTGTTGGACATTATAAACAAAGGTTACAAGTTTTATTTCCATACATTGCCTCCTTTCAAAGGTATGCCAGACATTCCTCCTCGGCAAAGGATAGAGGCTGCAAACAGATTTCATTACTTCTTCACATGGGAGCTATACAGCCAGTACCTCTATCAGAAGTGGGTCTAGGATTTTATTCCGCCTGTTTCTAGTACCAAAGAAAGGGAACACGTGGAGACCGATTTTGGATTTATCTCTCCTCAACACTTATTTGGACATTCCAAAGTTCAAAATGTTGACATTACAACAGCTTTTACCTCTGCTGGAAAAGATCACTGGATGGTAACTCTGGATCTAAAGAGGCTTATCTTCATGTTCCTATCAGGCCCAGTTGCAGGAAGTACCTGCGTTTCGAGCTGGAAATTTACATTATCAGTTCTCTGCATTGCCCTTTGGCTTATCTACTGCCCAGAGTGTTCACAAAGGTTCTGGCTCCAGTGATAGCCTTTCTCAGGATGGAAGGAATACAGATTTATCCTTATTTGGACGATTGCCTGATTATTGCACAAGACAAGGACGAGCTTCTTCAGCATCTACAGTATGTGATGGTAGTGTTAAGATGCCTAGGGTATTCTGTGAGCGACACAAAGGCCAGTCTAGTACCCTCTCAGGACATGTGCTTTCTGGGTGTGAGACTGAATACAGCTTCCCAGATGGCCTTTTGACCCCGGACAAACAGAAAAGCCTTTCACTTTATTTCCATCAAATGTCTCTACAGTCCAGGCTGACTGCAAGGACAGTCCTTCAAGCCTTGGGGTTCATGGCATCTTGTATTCTGGTGCTTCCCAATGCCAAATTGCATATGAGGAAGCTTCAATGGTATCTCAAAAATGTATGGTCACAACACTGCCAAGATCTAGACACTGTCATTCAGATAATACCTTGCATTCAGAAGGAATTTTTGTGGTGGGCTCAGGAATGTCACCTAAACAAGGGACTCTCTGTGACCCGACCAGAGGCGAGTCAGATTCTAACGACAGATGCCTCGGACAAGGCTTGGGGAGCACACCTCAATGGAAAATGGGTGCAAGACACATGGCCTGCCAGACTTCAACATTTGCATATCAACTTGAAGGAGATGTTAGCAGTCCAATTTGCATTGATGGCTTTCAAGGATTTACTTCACCCAGAGCAGGTGTTGATTCTAACAGACAACACAACTGTCATGTGGTACATCAACAAGCAAGGGGGAACTCATTCGTACCCTCTTTGCAGACAAGCGATGATTTTGTGGGAGACAGCTCTCAGTTACAACCTCAGTCTTCAGGCAAGATTTCTACCAGGAGCACAGAACTCCTTAGCAGATGTATTGAGCAGACAAATAGTGGATCCTCACGAGTGGAAATTGGATCCTCATGTATTTCAAAAGTTGACAGTGTCATGGGGAACTCCAGACATAGATCTGTTCGCTTCTCCACTAAATTACCAGTTGCCAAAGTTTTGCACAAAAAGGTTTCATCCCACAGCTTGGAAGGTGGACGCTCTGTCATTCAGTTGGAACAATCTTCATGTATATGCCTTTCCACCTCTACCTCTTCTGCCCAAGGTTCTCTTGAAGGCCAGACAAGACAAGCCATCCATGATTCTGATAGCACCGGATTGGCCTCGACAACACTGGTACCCACTACTGAGGAGTTTGGTACGAGAGCCTCCATGGCCTCTGCCTTTGATTCCGCACCTTTTGTCTCAGGAGGGCAATCACTTTCTCATGGTCAGAATTCAGTCTCTGCATCTAACAGCCTGGCATATTCTGTTTTAGACTCTGGAGGTTCTCAGATTCCACAACAAGTTTTGAATGTTATTTTGGAGGCCAGGAGGCCTAGTACAAGGAAAGTTTATGCTGATAAATGGAGGAGATTTTTTATTTGGAGCAAAGGGAAGGACTTTGATGTTTCCAAGCCTAATTTGAGTGCTTCTTTACAATATCTTACTGAGTTATTGGACAAAGGTTTGTCCTTCTCCTTCATAAAGGTTCATGCTGCAGCCATTTCGGCTAATTATGACTGTGACCCTCCTTTATTCTCTCATCCTTTGTTTAAGCAGTTTCTCAGAGGGGCAAAGAACATATGACCCCCACGTAGAGCTCCTACTCCTGCTTGGGATCTCAATTTTGTGTTGGAAAAGCTTACTCTACAACCTTTTGAGCCTGCAGCTACTGCCGAGTTAAAGTATTTGTCATGGAAGACTGCTTTTTTGTTGGCCATTACTTCTGCAAGAAGGGTTTCTGAATTACAGGCCCTTATGGCAGTGGAGCCTTTCTTGATTTTTCATAAGGATAGGGTATCTTTGCGTACTAATCCTTCCTTTATGCCTAAAGTGGTTTCTAGTGTGGCCTTAAACCAAACTATTCATTTGCCTACTTTTATGCAAACCCCCAAAATAAAAGGGAGAAGATTTTGCATACTTTGGATATTCACAGGCAGTTGCGTTATTATTTGAGCAGAACCAGGGAGTTCAGACAGTCTCAGCAGTTGTTTGTTTCTTTTGCTTTGGGTTCACAGGGTAAACCTGTTTCAAAACAAACTATTTCTAAATGGATTGGGTTTTGTATTTCTTTCTGTTATTCCCATCGTGGTAAGGAGATTCCGGCTGGAATCAGACCTCATTCCACTAGAGCTACTGCAACTTCTACTGCCTTTCTAAGGGGGGTAGCTACAAAGGATATTTTGGAAGCAGCCACTTGGAGTTCAGTACATACTTTTTCTAAACATTACCACCTTCCTCTTTATTCTAAGTCTAGGGCTGGATTTGCCACTGCAATATTACAGGGCATTTTAGCAGCCCCTAATGCTTTATGATTTTGCCAACCTCCCTTTCCCATTGCTTTGGGATTCTACCCATAAGTAAGGACTGCAGCAATGTGAGATGAAGAACATAGTACAGTTTTGTACCTACCATAAATGTAGATGTTTGAAGATCCACATTGCTGCAGTCAATCCCTCCCTCCTTCCCCTCTGTAGCTTAGCATGGTTATATGGTTTGGGTGATGGCTGTAGTTGGGCATATCTTTTGGGAAGGTACTCTGTTTTTTGGCTGTGGCCTTTCTTTTAGGGCCTTCTGACATCTGGGGCAAGAAAAGACTGAGGATATGACGTCGATCATGCACTTTTATACCCTGACGCTCTGATGTCAGGGCTGTGCGCCCATGACCGACGTCAGCCTAATACTTTGGTATTCGGGCCGACCGAGGACAGCGGACTACCCATAAGTAAGGACTGCAGCAATGTGGATCTTTGAACATCTACATTTATGGTAGGTACAAAACTGTACTTTTCTGCAGGACCCACACTATAGCTAGACATTCCTTTTCTACAGCTGCATAGCATTCCTCCCTGGGTTGGAGCCTACGCCTGAGATAAACCACTGGGTACTCTTCTCCCTCTGAAAAAATCTGGCTAAGTACATCCCTTACCCCATGGTTCAAAGCATCCAACTGCACAACAAATTATTTGCTGCAATCTGGACTGGGTAACACAGGGGGTTCCTCCAAAGCTTCTTTAAGCTTCTGGAATGCCTGCTCACATGCTGGGGTCCATACTACCTTATCTGGCCTGTTTATCCATGTCAGGTTTGTGAGGGGAGCAGCTATGGTACTGTAACTGGGGACAAACTTTCTGTAGTACCCTGCTGTGTCCCTAAGAATGCCATCACCTGCTTTTTGGTAACGGGTGCAGGCCACGCCTGAATGGCTTCCACTTTGGCAGGTTCTGGCCTGATCTTACCACTCCCCACTCTATGTCCCAGGTAGGAGACCTCTGCTATACCGACCTGACATTTGCTGGGCTTAACGGTAAACCCTGCCCTCTGTAGTCTGCACAGCACCTCCCTGACATGCTGAAGGTGCTCTTGCCAGGAATGGCTGTAAATGGCAATATCATTTAGGTAAGCAAGGGAAAACCCTCCTGCTCTTGCTAGGATATGATCTACCAGCCTCTGGAAAGTTCCTGGGGCATTTTTCATCCCAAAAGACATATTTGTGAACTCATACAAGCCAAAAGGAGCAACAAAGGCTGACCTCTCTCTAGCACTGGGAGTCAAGGGCAGCTGCCAGTAACCTTTGTTAAGAGCAATGTTGGTAAGGTACTTAGCCCCACCCAGCTGCTGTAGGGCTTCCTCTGTCCTATGCTATGTGGGAAAAGAAGTATGTTTTTACAAGTAAATTTTGGCCCAAAATTGATATATATCTAAGATTCCTGGATGACATTTTGTTATTTTGGAAGGGTAGTCTTGATGAAATAAAGGAATTTGTTGAATTCCTACACAACACCACCTCATTCCTGAAGTTTACATACAATATTAATAAAGAATGTGGTGAATATCTTGATATTAAATTGTATAAGAAGGGTAACGAAATTGAGTCTAGCATCTATAGGAAAAAAACATTTTCAAATTCATATCTGCACTATAAAAGTTGCCATCCTGCCTTTCAGAAACGTAGTTTGGTAAAAGGGCAGATGGTAAGACTTTCAAGGATGATTAGTAAGGATAGTACGTTTGAGTTTGAAATTAATAACTTAATCGACATGTTGACTGAGAGAGGTTACCCTAATAATTTAATGTTGAATATTAGGAATGAGGTGGAGAACAAAAGGAAAACGGACTACCAACCAATTATAAAATATGGTTTAGTAAACAAAATTACAAAATATGATAGTAACAATTTGAAATCAACTGCTATGATACTACCTTTTAGTAGTGCTACACTTCTAGTAAAGGATGCTATTAGAGAAGTCTGGGACAAAGTATTTGTTAATCAAAGTGAGATCCTAGAAGAAATAGGTCCAACCCCCACAATAGTTTTTAGTAGGGGTAAGAATCTCAAAGATTACTTTGAAAGTGAGACCACATTTAGAGACTCACAAATGAAAAAATGTGTTTTTTGTAGATCTTGTAGATTTATTAGAGATGGGCCTTATGTTACAATAAAGGGTCATAATCGTACTATCAGGTGTCCAGGGCATGTAAACTGTAACACAAAATTAGTAATTTATCTAGCTACATGCTTGTCATGTCAAGCATTTTATATTGGAAAGACCATATGGAAGCTTAAAGAAAGAATAGCTGAACACAATAGAGACATTAAAAACAAAAAATTAACAAATTCATTATTTGTGCACAGTACAACATGCCCTGGTTTTAAGAGATTTCTCTTTTTTGTTATTGACAGGATTCCTCAAAGTATCACGAAAGAAGGGGATGTTAATGCACTGCTTGAGTTAAAAGAATGTTTATGGCAGTTAAGATTAAATGCATGTAGTAAACCAGGAATAAACGAACACATATCTATAGTTAGTCAATTAAAATTAAATTCATACAATATATAATATTATATTGTTAGATAAAATATATATTCAAACGGGTATTTATTTTATTATACAAAAATTAATAATTACTTTTAACTAAATTATTTTTAACTGTTTAAAGCACTATTTATTTTATTATATGAGTATATTGTTGTTATTATTTAGGTGCAATTTTAAATTGTTTAGACTACTTGTTAGATGTTGCAACACATACATTAGTATTAAGTAAATATTAAGTTGTTGTATATGTTTTATATCAAGTGTTATTTAAGTTTAATGTAGCATTATATAAAGTATATTGTATATTGCACATTTAGTGTTTACCTCTGCCTCTTAAGTTTTAATAGTGAAATAGCTTTTAATTTGTGTCTTGATTAATTTATTGGTTGAGGGATTTGATAGGTTGAAGACAATTATATAAGAAAAGCTGCTCTGTTATGGAACTACTCTGATGAAACCCACATTGTGATGGGTGAAAGCGCTCAGTATTGTTGTTAAATAAAATTATTCCGTGGTTCTCAGCTGCGTATCGCTTTTACTTTTACTAGGCATGGGGTAAGCATCTTACTCTGTGTGACTATTTAATTTCCTGTAGTCCACACAGAACCTGGTGCTGCCATCCTTCTTTGGCACCAGCACCACTGGGGAGGCCCAGGGACTGTTGGACTCTTGAATTATCCCTAGTTCCAACATTTCCTGTGTCTCCTCTCAGAGTTTGATTGACTCTCTCAGGCACCCTATAAGGGGCCTACCTAATAGGCCTTTGGGGTCCTGTATCCACCTGGTGCTGCACCAGGTGGGTGCACCCTGGTTTCCTAGTGAACATGTCCCCAAACTCCTGTAACACTGCTCAGATTTTTTGAATCTGGGTGGGAGATAGCTGCTGGGACATTGCTACCCCTTCCACTGAGGTGTCAGTTCAAGCCTCACTGAGGAGATCATTCACCAGATCTCCCTCAGACTCCTCCTGCAATCCACTGCAAATACTCAGCACAAGGGCTTCCTTATCATGGTAAGGTGTCATCATGTTAACATGGTACAATCTGTGCTCCTGCCTAGCAGTTCCACCATGTAGTTAACATCACTTACCTTTCTTACCACCTTGTAGGGTCCTTCTCAGGCTGCTTGCAGCTTGTTGTGTCTGACAGGAATGAGAACCATTACTCTAGCTCAAGCATTCCTGTCATACCAGACCCTTTTCTGTTGTTGGGTTTCTGCCAGGTTTTCCTGGGCCAAGCCCACGAGTTCCCTGAGCCTTGTCCTGAGGTTTAGGACATATGCGACAATTGACTCCTTGTGAGATTCACACTCACCTTCCCACTCATCACAAATTAAATCTAGAAGCCCTCTCACCCTGTGCCCATACTGCAACTCAAAGGGTGAAAAAACGTGGATTCCTGGGGAACCTCTCTGTAAACAAACAGATGGGGCAAATATTTGTCCCACTCCCTTTTAAACAGGTCTGCAAATGCCAGTAGCATGAACTTGATTGTAGAGTTTAACCTCTCAACAAGACTATTAGTCTGGGGATGGTAGGGGGTGATCTTCAAGTACTTCAGCAGACAAGCCAGCAGGTCTGACATGAAATTGGCACCTCTGTCAGTGAGTATTTATTTTGGAAAACCTACCGTGCTGAAAATCTGTAACAACACATTTGCCACCTTTTCTGCCTCAGTGGAGGACAGACACTGCCTCAGGTATTTTGTAGCATAATCTACTACCACTAGGATATAGTTTTTCCCTGTGGAAATTGGGGTACTCAGAGACTCCACGATATCCATAGCTACCCTCTGTAATGGCTCTTCAATCACAGACAAAGGCATCAAAGGAGCTCTCACCTAGTCTCCTGTCTTGGCACTGCTCACAGGTACTGCAGTACCCTGTTACATCCCTGGAAATTTCAGGGCAATAGAAGTTCTACATAGTACATCCCTTTGTACGTTTTATGCTCATATGACATGTAAAGGGAATATCATGGACTATGGCTAGAAGTGCCAGACAGTATGCTCTAGGAACTACCAACTGCTGTATTCTCTCACCCTTCTAGCCCTCCCTCAGGGGTCTACTGTCTATGCAATAACCCTTTGTCCCAATATATAGATTCCCCCTTCCCTTGAGAATCCGGTACCTTACTAGCTACCTGTCACAGGCCTTGCAATGTAGGGTCTGAGAGCTGAGCCTGTCTCAACTCTCTCTTTGTGACCCTTTCCAGCTCCCCTTCCACAGGAAGTCTGGCATCCTCTGACAGTGGTGCCTCACTGTCAGCCTTGGTACTATTCTCACCTCTGCCCCTTGTAGTCACTCTGTTCAAGGGACCATCAGTACCCACAAGCAGCTATGGCTCGCCTTTAGTCTCACTGCTGCAGCATAGCTCCCTCCCTGAAGTAACCACCTCACCAGTCCTGGCTGCAAGTGCATGGTCTGTCTGGGTCTCCCCCAGGCTACCAAACAGACTTGCTTGTCTCCAAGCTTGAAAGCGTGTAACTGCAAGAGCACATGGTACTGCATTATCAAAATCATTCCCCATCGGGACATCTGTAGCGATATCCTCAAACATACCTACCTGCTGGTTTCCTTTTCCACCCTCCCAGTCAAGGTGAACCCTTTCCAAAGGTGTTTGAAATGGGATCCCTTCTAAAGCTCTGACTGGAGTAGAATGCCCAAGCAAGTAGTGTTCCTCTGTAACCATTGCAGGCTTCACAATGGTTGTCAGAGGCTGTCTCTCTCTCTTAGCAGTGGACTCTTTGCCATTCACTATGATAGGATATAACCTCTGGTGGTAGTTTGGTACCCTTGTTATCTCAAGACAACCTACTGTTGGCATTTTGTTCTTCCCACTTACTGGCCCTCTCACCTTTTGTTCCCCACCTTGTCTCCCTGGACATCTATATGCCACATGGCCCCACTGGTTGCATTCATAACATTTAACCTTAGGTCCTGGACATGTACCTGGACTAGTGGCTTCCCCTGCTACTGGCAGATTCTGTTGGGGCTGTCTGGGCTGCCCACCATGGGTTCCTTTAGACCCATGAGCAGCACTGAGTGTCCCCTTCCTATGCAGGGATGCCCTGCTTGCTTGGTATAAGTCTCCCTTCTTCCCCAACTCTTCTGAAGTGGCACATTGTCTATCAGCTTACCAGATCCTCATGTCCTCAGGCAAAGTGCTAATGGCTTGTTCCCTCACCATAAGGTCTGCCAGCCTTTCAGAAGCCGTGACCTGACATCCACTCACCCACCTATGAAACTAAGTGCTCAATTCATCAATATATTCACACACATTTTCATCTGCCTTGCGTCTGTGCTCACAAAACCTTTTCCTATACGCTTCAGGTGTTGGCTTAAAAAATTATAGCAAACAATTCTTAACAGCAGTATAATCAACAGATTCAAGATCAGCTATCTTTGACAACACAGTTACAGCTTTACCATGGCGTAAGGGCGTCAGGAACCATACCCATACTGTTTACATACTCTCTCAAACATATGAATGAAACTATCAAAAGTATCCTTCTCTGTAAACTGTGGAAGAAATTTACTGACCTTTTGAATTTCTGGTGTCCGGTTACCCCCTTCCCCATTACCTCCATGACTCTAACGAAGAGTTCATCATCTCCTTTTCATGCTGCTTCTGCCTCTCCTCCTCCACAGCTTCCATTTCCAAACACCTGGCTTCCAATTTAAGTCTGTTTAGTTCCCGATGTTTTTTTAAGTCCTCTGCAGAAAGGTTGAGCTCTTCATTCTCTGAGTGTTGTACATCTCCACGGCCAGTCTGATTGTCCACCTGATTGCTGTTTTCTGATGCAGCTGTGACCAAAGCTGCAAGCATGTCTGCCTTGGTCAGGTTTTCATGCACCAGTCCCTTAACCTAGCACATCTCAACCAACTGGCTCCTTGTCAGCTTGCTATACTTTTTTGCTGACATGTTTGCCTGCTCTCCCTGACTAACTAAGCTAACAAAAGAAATAAAACAATTGTGATCTGAACTGTTTCACTGCATGGCTGCTTTAGAGTACAAAACACCTTCAGTGATCACTGTACACAAGTTACAGGAATTCACTATCCACACAATTGCAAGCCAATTAGTATGTGATGTGGCTAACCCACCGCAATCAATTAATATTTGATGTAGATATCCCACCACTGCCAAACAATTATGTGACGCCCGTGCACTGGCCCAGTAATCAAGGAGCCTCAATCCTCACCACTAACAACCAGTGAGGGACGTGCACATTTGGAAGGATAGCAATTGCACTCAGTAAAGTACAATTTCCCTTAAGAGCACAGAGATCACAGTCAGTCTGTGGCTGGTTTCTCCCTTTCTCTCCAGATCCCAAATGAGACTCCCCACTGGCACAGCTATAGGGTCCAGATCTCAGCCTAGTGGGCAAGCTAAACCCTCCAGCACCCTCTCTGTCCAACCAGTGCTTCGTGTCGCTGCCCAAGTAGCTGGCACACACACACTTTGAGATGAGTTGCATACAAACACACACACACACACACACACACACACACACACACACACTCTCTCTCTCTCTTGGGGAAGGCTGGAACAGGTTCTCCAGCTATGCCCCCTTCTTGCCCAGACTATAAGATAGAAATCACTGCCACTAACCACTGTCAGCTTCTAATAAGGCCCTTACCAAAGGGTGTTCAATTTTACTGTGCAATATTATTATCCAAATAGTAAGTGTGACCCAGGGCTAAAGCTATCAGAGTGGCTTAATACAGCATCACTAAATACATGCAAGTACTCTAGAGCTTAAATTATCTCTACACAAAACAGCCACAGTTGAAAGGTTTAAAAATATTTAATAATAAATAATAAAAAACGCACAACAAATCTCCTCAATTCAACACAGTGCTAGTCAAGAGTTCAGACACAGGAGCTTTAAAACAATACTATAGGATAGTCTGAGATAAATATAGAAAGCAGCTAGTCTAATCTTACTATTTTCTATCTATTTCTAAGAGAAGTTCTAAATTCTAAATTCTAAATAAACTTGTATACATACAGAGCAAAGGCAGAGTGCTGGTGAGTAGATGTGTTCAGGTTCAGACAAAATTGGTCTGGTTGGGAGGGTGGCCTAATGGTTAAAGTGTTTGCCTTACAAACACAAGGTACTGGGTTTGAGTCTCACAAGGGATAATTGGCTAGGCTTAAAATGGCTTGCAAGGGCAGTTAGCTTAGTACTAATCTATGAACCTAAATCCAAAATGCTTTATTGTGTCTCTGAGAAAGTCTTAAATTGAGAACACAGTACTGCTGCGTCATTTTTGACACTTGCCAAGAAGCCACAGTAATAAGACATTATACATGTAAAATCTAGCAATTAACTTTGGTCTCAATACAATGGAAAGACTTTGGTAGTCCAGACGTCCTGTCTCTGAGTTTTGAGATCCAACAGTCATAAAATGCTTCACTTATCAGGTTTCTTCCAGCAGGGAGCATTGTGCTTACATTTTTGAAGCACATTATAACATATAGTTCTCTTTACATTTGTAAACCAAGCCTGTGGATTATATTAATGTTTACAATGACATAGAATTATCTGCAAAATTCTATCTAGCTGGGCTGGCAGCCTTTTAGTTTTTCCCACCCCTCGACCAACACTCTTAGTAAATCCCCTAGCAATTCCTCTCCCCTTCCCTGTCTCTGCTTTGTTCCTTTGGGGCTTCTTCCTGCCTTATTTGCATAGTTAACAGCATATCCTCCGTATCCTTTTTCCATTTTCCTGATATTCAGTACAGTAATCTGCAGCACTTAATAAGAACTCCAAGTCTTTTCCCTGCCAGTCTATCAGCACTTGCTTTATTTGATTCTGGACAGGGGCTTGCAGACCCTGCACAAAAACAACTGCAATAACTGGCTTAGTATGTTCTTCTGGATCTGAATGTCTAGCAAACACTGCTTTGAGATAACTCAATCTGCAGGGGCTTCTCCTTTATTGTGCTTACATTTCTGTATCTTAGACCAGTCTCTCCTAACTTGACACACTTCTGTAACTTTATTTATCAACCCTGTCCTTTTATCTATTAGTGCATTCCTTATGGTATTTTAGCCTTTTCAAGTAACTGTTTTCTTATTTCATTTGAAGTGACTGCCCAAAGCAACTGATTTAAATCTGTCAAAATAGGGTTGTAACATAATAACCACACCTGGATGTGCTGAAGTTGAATATACTGCTCGTACACCAAGGATGCAAATAATAGTTTATTCCTTCATGAACACAGAACAAAACGGTAGAAGGTTAAGCGCTTTCAACTGTACCACAGTCTTCCTCAGAACAATTAAATATTACACAATCTCCTTTTTATAGTCATCTACTAATTAATTAATTAACTGCATAATTAGGTTGAAAAAATGCCAAAAACCTTAAAGGCATACATACCAATACAATACAATGATGTTAATAACAAACTGATCCTTCAAACTGTTGAAATTGTAAAAAATTATTTAAAGTTGTAAAAGTTATAAGAAGTTATAAAGTTATAAAAAGTACTATAATGTGTGTCTCTATACTAAACAACACTTATAATAGCATAATCTAATAAAAATTAATATGTGGATATACTATACTCAATAGTCCTATCTATCTAAAATATAACAGTGTATATTTAAAATATATAAGATTGTCATAATTAAGTAACTGTTTTCTTATTTCATTTGAAGTGACTGCCCAAAGCAACTGATTTAAATCTGTCAAAATAGGGTTGTAACATGTTGTTATAGTTTTTAATTCTTCCTTAACCTTAACAGATCTTTTCTAACATTTGGAAAACTTTTGGACATAGTATGCAAATTATCAGGTGTCCAAGGGTGATGAACAAGCTTTCTATTATTAGCCCCCAATATTTCTCTAAGAGGTACCAAAAAATCCTTTCCAGAGGCAACAACCTCTTGTCCTACCCTACCGTGTGCCCATGTTTGGTGGGCAATGGGTGTATCAAATACTAGTGCTCCTGTTAGAGATGTAGATGCTTGTTGTAAATGAAAAGAAGAAGAAACCTCCCCAGCTGCAGATACCTCTTCTGAAGATGAGGGTTGAACAGGGTAACTAGGTTGAGCTATAACAATACCACACTGAGCTGATGTCCACTGGACAGCTATCTGAAATGTAGGGGCCTGAGAAGTAGTAGAATCTTGTATAGGAGCCACCCATACCAATGCATATGGGGGGTGGGGGTGCAGTAGCTGCTGAAGAATTATCCTCGTTTGAAGTTTCTGCTTTTTGGCGATCCCCAGTTTCTTTCAAACCTGCCAAAACAGGATAAAAGTATCCCTTTTTACTGGTCTGTTCTGCCTTTTTGACCTCTCTTACCTGTTGTGGCAACTTTTTATGAGTACCCTGTAATTCCCTTAATGCTGATTCCTTTTTCCTTTTAAGAGCTTCAGTGTACCAAGAATAAAATACTGCCTATTGTTTTCCACTTTCTTTTCTTCCAAAATACCCTTCAAATTCTTTAATGTATCCTTATTATAAGTTCCATTTAATGGAAATACTTGACCAGGGCAATTTTTAGTGAGCTGAAACCACTATTTCAAAAACTTACAACTGTCCTTTCTATAATTGTGATGCATAGAATATGCAGGTGTTCTTTTTGTGGGAATTTGAACCCTGCCAGCTTAACTTTGTTCCCATCTTTCCTATTAAGACTTACCTTGTAGATTCTGGATCCTGGCAATTCTGAAAAGAAAAATGACTACATCAATTCACACACCATTCGGGGAGGAAAAACTAGGGATTCTTTTGTTGTGCAATGACAGAGGAAAGGTTTTGATCAGCCTTTTCCCACAGCATCCCCTTGCTTTTGTCTCCTCACAAGCTCAAAATTTAAGCTCCAGCATGGGAATTGGGATAACAGGGCAGATAGGTAGTGTCCAGAACTGACCACTCTTTCAGACTCTCTGAGGGTACTTTTACACAGTCGCACCTACGTACCAACATGCTATGGGCTCATAAACATCATTTACCAGCATACACACCTATGTCCCAGCCTGCTGTGGTCTCATGAACTTGATTTACTAACACACACACACACCTATGTTCCAGCATGCTATAGGCTCATGAACTTGATTTAACTTTAACTTTTTTTCTCATTGTTTTCACTCATACATTCACTCATACATTAAACAACACAAAACATCTGTCATGCTTCTTGCCTTTTAGTCTTGAGGGTACCACCCTCGACACAGGGTGCCTCCTTGTGTTAATTTTCTCTTTTTGTTGTATGCCCATACATAAAAATAAACGTTTCCTTATTTCCTCTGGGGGTCCTCCCACTTTTACTTTGCATATACCTAACAAGCAAAGTCAGTCTTGTAACAAAACAGTTATTCACTCATTCTACTCTAGTGACTACAATTATCTAAGAGAAAAAAAAATTCCCACAAATCAGTTTTCCCCTCCTAGTCTAGCATGTTTGCACAGCCTGAATAGTTAGGTATCGGAATCTCTGTTTATTCCATACAAAACAGTGTGGAATTCACAGAATAAATTTCTGCGCTGGGCCTTTGTAATTTATTTCACACCGCCCTGTAGCAATACCAAATTTCAGAATCCAAGTCATGGCACCAACTGTTAAAGTACAAAATTAAATAAAAACAATTACCTTTTTGACTCTGTTAAGAATGACACTTCAGGATGTGCAGGCACTTGTTTATTCCATAGCTGCTTACTAAAAGTTTCAGATCAGTCTCGAAGAATAAAGGGAAAAATTCATTTATATTTTTTTTTATCAATTCCATGCATACAGAATGATGTCATAACATTACTTTTATAAAACAAATAATACGCCAAGTGTATATAACATTCACAGGGCAACCACGACTTTGACAAAATTCAAAGAAGATAATACTTGATAGCGACAAATGCGTACTGCACGAATTGTTAGACAAACGAATAATTTTATTAAATAGCGAGCGCTTTCACCAAAATGGCTTTTTCAAGCTTTGCAAAATTTAAACAGCAGAGATGTTCAAATACTGCTATCAAAGCAGCAATTGGTTTGCATCATTAATGATGTCATCACTGACCATACATATTCACATCTTAAATATTAAAGCCTCAGCGCTACAAACATAAATTCATAAAATAAACGTTTTCATAATATATGCACTTTATACCTAATAGAGTTAACTAACAAATTTATACAAAAATGTAAAAGATATACCTCATCACTACGAACATATAAAATGCAAATCCATAAAACAAGCATTGAGATCTCAACCACACAAACTACATATACCTGGAAGACATATGTATAAATACATGTTACGATAGCATATAATAAAACTTATAATAAAACACAAAAAACTACAAATACATATAAACATGTATCTTCAGCACTTCTATTCATGAAGAACACATGCTGTAAGCTTAAAATATGTATATATAGTAGCGTACATAACAATGAGATATGAAACTACGAAGGTATATATTCATATATCATGATTTCAACACTTTAAACCTTCTATCCCTAAGAACTTGCTTCAAGTAAACTTTATCTTACAAACCTGAGTGGAAATTATAAAGGCAATATAATAGAAAATATATAATAAAACACAAAACTACAAATGCATATAAGCATGTATCTAAAGAACTTCTATACGTGAAAAATACATGTTAAAAGCTCAAAAAATATATAATAGAATACAAAACAATGAAATGAAGGAATACAAATGTATGTGTTCAGATATTAGGGTTTCAACACTTTGAGCCTTCTATTCCTAAGGACTGGCTTCAAATGAACTTTGTCATTCAAGCCAGGTGGCTTATCAGCTCTACATCTTACTATCCATTTTAGCTCACATTCCTCAATAAAATTGTTGAAATCATCTCCCCTCATGTTAGCATTGAGCACCTGTAGGACTGCAAATTTAAATGTATGATGCAACCCTGCAGTTAAGTTATGTTTAGCCAGAGTGTTAACTTCGTGTCCAACTCGTATATGGTAAACATGTTCATGAATTCTTTCACAAAGTTTTCTAGTGGTCTTACCTATATAGAACGCCTGGCATAATACACACCTAGCAAGATATATAACAGACTCCGTTTGACAGTTGGCAACTGCTCTAAGTTGAAAGTCACGATGTATACAAGGATGCAAAAAATTTGTCCTAATATCAATGAACTCACACTGTTTACATCTTCCACATGGAGTTGTACCAAAAGACAGGCTTTCATTCCTACTACTAACCTTGTTTAACATAAGGGGCCTATGGCATAACAGTTGTTTAATATTTCTTCTATTCTTAAAGAAAAACTTAGGGTTCTCTCCTACTATATCTTTTATATCATCATCCAAGAAGAGTGTGCCCCAATGTCGATGTATCAACTTTTTAATGGATGGTGTATCTAAAGTATAAAACATGGGTACCTTAAGATAATTTATTTGTGCATCCGAGTTATTATCGAGGGTCAAATAGTTGGAACCTGAAATATAAGGGGTTCCCCTGGTAGTTCTAAAGGACTTAGTGTCTATAAGTGCCTTCTCAACTTCTAGCCGTCCATATTTCCTCTCTATCAACCTATTCCTAAGGTCATTGAGCTCACTTTCATAGCCTTCATCTCGTGGGTTAAGTCGTGATACTCTAATAGCTTGACCTTTCATAACATTATTAAATACATAGTGAGGGTGCATGCTGGTCCTGTACAGTAAGGTGTTCCTATAACACATCTTCCTATGGACACCAGTGTTTAAAAGGCCACTACTCAGCCTCTCAATGCAGACATCCAAAAAAGATACACTTTCCCTGGAGAAGGTAGATGTAAACTGTAGGCAGTCAGTTAAAGTGTTAATGGAGTCAACAAACTCCAACAGACTGTCATCGTCTCCCTCCCAGATAAAAAAACAAGTCATCTACAAAGCGTTTGTAGAATCTCACATTTTCCTTAAAATTACCCAGGGGAACCAAAAACTCATCTTCCCAGCTTGCCATAAAGATGTTCGCATAACTGTTTGCGCATGCTGTACCCATGGTAACACCATCGTTCTGAATAAAAACATAGTTATCGAACATAAAGGCATCATTAAACAAAACTGTTTCCAAAAATAACATTAACAAATCAATCACCTCAGTCTGTAAAGAGGTAAACTTGGATAAATAAGCCTGTATCTTCTCAACCCCTAAGTCATTCGGAATCATAGTAAAACGATTCTTAACATCAAGCGTGACCAAGATGTACTCATCATCAACGCCTACTGTCTCCATAAAACTATACAAATCTATCAAAAATTGTTTACTGTCTTTTAAGATTGATGAATTCATATCAACTACAGGTCTCAAAAAATGCTCCAAGTACAAAGAGAGGGGTTCAGTCACCCACCATCTTCCAGCCAAAATAGGGCATAACGGAGGTGCTCTTAAACATTTATGAACTTTAGGCAACCCTTGTATTAGAGGTATTAAAGAGTTATTAACCTTCAAAAACTTAAACAAACTATCAGAGATGTTACCACTCTTCCGAAGATCATCTAACATGTCATATATTTTAAAAACCTTAACAGTTACTTCTTCCATAGTGATTTCCATATAGAAATGATTTTTCCGTAACATACTTAACATATTGTTCCTATAGTCGCCACTGTCCACGACGACTATAGGACCGCCTTTATCCGCTGGTCTAATCACAATCGTATGGTCGTTGATCAGACCATTAAGAGCTTTCCTTTGTAGATAAGTAAGATTTCTTTTGTTATAACTCCTCTTATTCAAACTATCCATATTGTACAGATCATGCTCAACTAATCTCATAAACGTATCTATATATGGGTGTAAAACAGGTACATAAGTACTAGGAGGTTTGAAAATTTCTGTGGTTCCAGAGCTATTACTGTTACCAAAGTGTAGTTTCAACTGTACATTACGTGCGAAGAGTTTGATATCCACTATAGTATCAACAACATTACTTCTCATGGTAGGAATAAAAGTTAGACCTTTATCAAGGACTTCCATCTCATATTTAGTTAATTGCCTCTTAGAAAGGTTAAAAACTAGGGATTGCCTACCCGTTCCCACATCTTTTTGAGGGTGGGCCCAACATGATCCCCTCCTGAGTTCTTCCTCTTTTGCCTGCCTCTGCTGTAGGAGCGTTGTCTCCTCACTTGTGGAATCGGCTCTATTGGAAAAGGGGTATAATTATGTGTTGGTTGAAACCTTGAAAGAACATTAGTAGTAGTTTTCCTCCTAACTACTTGTTCGTTATTCACATTGTTTGTACTACTCGTGCCTCTAACATTTGAAAGAGCCCCTGACAAAGTTGAACTAGACCTAATTGGGGCATCCTCAAGGGCTGGTGTATGGACATTACTACATCCATGTGTGTCTGTTGTCTGTTTATCAATATTATTATTATCTTCTGAAGAATCACCATTGGAAACAAACACAATATCATTCCTAACTACTACATCATTCACACCTCTGTCAGATGATACAGGGACAGATGAGGTTCCAGCTGTTAATACATTGGTATTAAACCCATTATTACCCTTAGGCCAAGTAAACACCTGGCCTAATTTATAATCTTTAGTGTCCCTATGGATCTTATTCTTCTTCTGCTCCAAAAGCTTCTTCTCATACAACAGTACACTGTCCAAAAGTTTTTCTATTGCCAATTCAGCCTTAGGCCCTGTAAACCTCTGTACTAATGTCTGTTGATGTTCTACTACACGTTTCCTTAAAAGTTCCTCTTCAGGACTGAAAAAGTCATTCATTAGACGCATATAGTTAAAACTCAGTTCCAAGTTCAATTGCTGCCACTTGTATAAAAGTTCTGGGTGGAGATTACCAGTGGTGGGCATCTTCTTGATGCGCAGCCCCCTAGGAACAATTCTTCTCTGTAAGCATACCTCAAAGTGCTGGCGCTGCAATTGCATCCGCTTTAATTTCAACAAGTCAAACTCGAGTCTGCTCAATTCATTCTATTCAGAACTCTTCTCATCCCTCATGCTTTTCACTTACAGCATCATGTAAACATTTCACAAAAATACCTTTCAAAACATGTTTCACCTGCATTTAGAATTTACTACTCTTCAGCTTTGTAGCATTCAGTACCAGTTTACATTGTCTCACAAACAACCTTGCAAAGATTTGTCCTGAAGCATGAGAAGGCCAGAGCATAGTGCTGATTAATCTGATTTCCACAGATACCTGGCACATTTTCATTAACTTTCTGACACTAGACTCTTCAAGCATGACATAACATCCCTTAACTCCTTCAGTACTTACTTTGCCTTCATTTATTTGTCAGTACACTACAGTTTTCTAATAAAGAGAATGCAGTTGTAAGACACTTGAAAATATAAGGCTGCTACTTATATGAAAATATCTCTTGCATAATTATGCATCCGTTTTTCAGCTTTCCTTTGATATAAACATTTGATTTATTTTTGAAGAAACTACAAGCTGATATGTGTTTAGTGAAGAATAATCATGAGACATAAAGGTGCAAATTCAATGAAGCTTTTATGGTAATTTTTCCATGTTCACGTTACGGCACAATGTGAACATGGGCGCAGCAAGTTTTAGATTCAGTAATGTCCACACAATGACACTTATTTCACCCATACCAACAGAAAGTTTTGTGGGATGAAAATTTCAGCATAAGTAGCTTAGTTACGCTAATGAAGCAAACCAACATGATGGAGCAATCCAGCAACCCTGCACACACCTGTGTAGGCTACGTGTCCATGTCTAAAGTGTACGTGGGAAATATTCCACTTACAGGAGCCTATATGGAATCAAGAGCATGTAGAAGTTGTGAAATATGGACAGAATGCCCATGAAAAGCTAAAAACATGCATGTAATGGCCGAGAATGCCCAAAATATTCAGGGTGGTGTGTCAGATCACTATAAATTGTATGTTTTACTTCAGCACAGTTTGCACAGTATGCCACTATACGCAAAACATTTGAAAATGAATAATGCAACTGTAATTTAAAAGATGGATATGATATATTGCCACAACAGGTACAGTAATACCCTGCATTGTGTCTTTAACTCCATACTCCCGTGCTGTTGCCCAGCTCACATGGCTACTATCCATGTAGTTTCCATGCTGTCATCAAGGTTATGTAAATTATGTAAAAAAAGCAGTGGATTTGTTGAATCACAAAAAGCAGAGATCATGTAGGGCTGTTCAGTCCGTGTAAGCTCCTGCATGGTGTTTATTTTTTCCATAGATGTTGATGACATCGAGGGTGTGTGTCAGGTAACTTTGTTATTTTATGGGGTCTTTTGCCTGTGTGTGGACTGTGTGCCACTTTGTTCAAACAGCAATGTTTATGCAATCCTTATTTGTGTGAGTAGACAACCCCAGTACCTGACGTGAGCTAGACATCCAAATATAGAAACTGGATACATTCATTCAGTATTGTTGAGAACTTCTTGGCTTTGTGCAAACCTGGCAAGCAGGGCTGCACTCTACTAATCCCTCTGTTTACAGGCCTTTGCTTGAGTAGTCCTGTGGTGACAGCTGTTAAGTGTTGGACTGGGGTGCAGATAGTCTTGGGTTCAAGTACAGGGTATGTCAACTTTTATCATACTGTGCTGACATTGTATGCCATGGAAATGAAGTGCAGTTATCAGTAATTGGTGTATTTTGTACATATCATGACAGTAGGGATGAAATTATATACGTTTTACATGATTTACTGTCCTTATGCACAGCTGCGCTCTGCTGCATGTCGGTGCACAGAGCGCAATACTGCACACTGCTGCAGGAGTTTTAAATCATGTTAATTATATCCTAAGCAGGTGAATGTCATTTAAATTAGCCAATACTAGGTGGTGGTCCTAATCAAGAAATGTATAAAGTATGCATTACAGCCTACATTCTGATTTTTCCTTCGATACTTCAACAGCATTGGAGTAGAGACTTGGAACTTTTAACTGACCATGCTAGGGGCTGTTGCAGCTATTCTACATCTGTATGTGCCTGAGGCTGAAGTCAGTGCTGCTGGTGCTGATGACAATAGGCCTAGGCTGAGAAGGAGAAGAGTCTTCAGGCCCAGTATAACCTTCCAGGTGCAACATGAGCTGGAGATTGTAGAGCGCTACAGGGTGGACAGGGACACATTACAAGAACTCTGTGAAATCTGCTAGCCTCAACTCAAAGCCAACTGAGGGAACATATCCCAGTGGAAATAAGGAATGTGCAGTTCTTAGGATATTAGCTACTTTTCAAAGACCAGCTGGAGACATGATGGGGTTGTCACAGGCATCAGCATCCAGGGTCCTCCACCAGTTTCTGGATGCTATACTTCCACATGCCAGTGAGCACACATATTTTCTCCTGTCTCCTGAGGTGAGGGCCAGCAATATGCAACAGTTCTACCATGTAGCACACTACCCTGAAGTATTGGGTGCCATAGATTGCACTCATGTACACATCAAGACACCACCTGGTGAGCAGGGTCGAGTCTACATTAACTTCAAGGGATGCCACTCTATCTACTGCCAAGTCATGTGCAATGCCCAGGGGATTGTCTTGAATGTGTGTGCTGCCAACCCTGGCACTTATCGTGACTGCCATATCTGGCACACATCACAGCTGTACCAGATGTTTGCTAGGGGGGACATCCCACAAGGCCATTTACTTGGGGTTGCTGGCTGTGCCCTGGAACTGTGGATGATGACACCTATGATGCCCCTACACTGGCATAGTATTCAAGGTACCTCAATCCTCACCATTGGGAACAATCTAGGGGATGTACACACTGGGCGGAATACAAGTACACACACAGTAAAATGCAATTTCCCTTAAGAGCACACAGAGATCACAATCAGTCTGGGCCTGGTTTCTCCCTCTTTCTCCAAACTCAGCTAAGGGGCCAAGCTAAAACCTCCAGCACCCTCTCTGTCTAACCAGTGTGCTTCTTGTCCTTGCCCAGGTACCTGACACACACACACTTTGAGATTTGTTTTATGTACAGGCAATACACACACACCTGTGAAAGGCTGGCACAGGTTTACTAACTATGCCCCCTTCTTCCCAGACAGTAAGGTAGCTTCCACTGCCCCCAAACCCCACTTATCAGCTACTGTAAGTCCCTTACAAGAGTGTCTAATCCTGCTGTGTAATGTAACTATTAATCTAAATGGTTGTCTAACCAAAACTTGCAAGTGGCCTGTACAGTGACACCAAATACATATGCAAGTACTCCAAGAGCTTAAATATCTCTAAACAAACCAGCCACAAAGATGGACTTAAATATATTTAATAATAATTAATAAAAGAACAAGACAATACTCGGTCAATCACTACAGTAACTTCAGAGTTCAAAAATCACAGGATGCCTAATGTAGTTTGGAATTTTGTTCCAAAGCATGGGGAGTCTCTGTGACAGGAATATATCCCTCCAGCATGTTCTATTTATTGTTGTGGCGAGGTTTAGCTCACTAAAGCGCGTGACTCGCAGTGACTTGGATTTCTTTAGGTTGAGCATGTCCATCAATTCTGAGTTGGACAGGGCTTTGTAAGTCAGGCAGAGATCACCTCTGAGTAAGCGATATGCCACTGAGTACAGCCGAAGTTTTTTCAGTTTGGCTGCATAGGACATATGTTTGAGGCCAGTAATCCTCTTGTTGAGGTACTTTTGTGGTCTTTCCAGCTGTTGGAAGTGTCCTGTGAGGTACATCCCATATGGGACATTGTACTCTATGATGGGTCTGATGAGTGACGAATAGAGGGGCACTTATAACCTCTTTATTTCTAGATGCGAACCCCTTAGTAATTAGATGGGCCACATAGAAGGATTTCCTAACTACTTTGGCAATATGATTGTCAAAGGAGAGATTATTATCTACCTGGGTCCCCAGATCTCTTATTACCTCTTCTGTATTAAGGGGGCTGCCACCTATGTGGTAATTCGTGGGTGTTTTGTTTTTCCCAAACGGGATGACTATGCATTTTTTGGCATTTAGCTTGTGGCCATGACTTTGACACCAGGTGTCTGTCTCAGTAAGGCCCTTTTGGAGGATGTCCATGTCAGCCGGAGAGTCAGTTATGGCTCCCAGTTTGCAGTCATTGGCGAACTTGGTTAACCATAGTCCTCCTGTGTTTGTCTGTATTTCTGAGAAGTATATGCCGAACAGTAGGGGTCCCAGGACCGAGCCTTGCAGGACACCACTTGTGACTGGTTTAGAGTCGGACCTGGAGCCCACTATTCTTACTGTGTGAACTTTGTCTGTAAGCCATTTGGCAACCCATCTCGTGACGTAGGGGTTTATGTTCAGGCTGGTGAGTTTTTCTGTAATACCCGAGTGGGGAATGGTGTCAAAAGCCTTGGCAAGGTCAAGGTAGGCTGTGTGAACCACCTTTCCCTCATCAATGGCCTTGGTGGCCATCTCCAAGAAGTCAACCAAGTTTAGTAGACATGATCTGCCCTTAATAAAGCCGAACTGGGTCGGGTCAAGTGTTTGGAGGTTCCCAATGTCTTTGTTAATGAGTTCCATGATGATGCTTGAGTAGCATCTTACCCTCACCAAGAATGATGCTTGGTGTCATTCACAATGCCTGCTGGGATGACAGCTTGCACCTCCCCATAGGCCCATAGGTATCACAAGGATAAGAAACTAAGAGTAATGCTCAAAGTCAAGTCTAAACCTCAAGATGCACACACACTCTCCTTAGCATAGAGAACATCGACATCTGTGCAGTAACAGAAACCTGGTTCAAGGCTCCACTACCAGGTTATACTTCACATGCTTTTCAGCCCCAAACTTGGACGAAACCACAAAAGGAAGGGGAGTATCAATATTCACAAAGATACCCACACCTCCAGGTTGGTGGAGCATCAGAGACTATCCATGTGCAACTAACAGTGGGTAAAACTGCCTTCCAGTTTATAGCCTGCAGACCACCCAAACCCAGGAACCCCACTCGGCCTTCCTGAGAACACTGGAAAATATGAAGGTCTCCAACTAACCAAACATAGACTGGGGCATCCAACACTAGCCCAAAGGTTCCTAGAATTTATAAACTCAAATGCTATGGAACCTCCCACAAGAGGGAAAACATACTGGACCTGATCATCACCAGACTCTATGCTCCAGACCAGAAGTGTATCCCTCACTGGTAAGATCAGACCATAAACTAGATATTCACATCCCTCTTCAAAACCGAGAATCCTTCAAAGCCGCCCAGACCCGCAGAATCCTTATAAACGCATTCTATGAACACCTTCAGGAATGCATGGATCATGCAATCCCAAATAAAACCAAGACCCACCTCCAACGCCCTGTCTGGTGGACCCCAGCCATAAACCAACTATACAATAGAAGGAGGAAGCTACTACATGATAGAGCAAAATCCCAAAAGGAGGCATCTCTGATCAGTATTAGCAAACAACGGGCACTCATAAAATCATCTAAGGCCAGCTTCGAGTAAACTAAGGATAATCACAAGGCTTTTAGTTATGTTAGGAATATGGGTGGGGAATTCCCAGATATGCTCAGAATTAGTCCAAATGACAAAAATACACCAAACAGACATTGCCAACATCCTAGCTGACCGGTTCAGCACAAACTTGTCCCCCTCCCCTCCCCACCAAAAGGGCAAATATCTATCCCTAAAGAGTGCTGCCCCCCTGACATCTCAGATGCTCAGGTAAGAGCCGCCCTCTCCAAAGCAAAACAGCATCAATGGGACCAGACGGTGTCCCGGGCTGCATCCTACATGAACTCCAAGAAGAGCTAAACCCAAACATAAAACTACTGTTCAATCTCAGCCTTACTACAGGATATGTACCCAAAGAGTGGCATACAGCAACAGTGGCCCCTCTCCACAAAGGTGGTGCCTCAACGGATCCTGGAAACTATCTATATATATATATATATATATATATATATATATCTATATATATCCATCTATATATTATATATATATATATATATATATAAGCCTGACTAGCTTGGTCTGCAAAGCTATGGAAAGGATCACCGTGGACCTCATAAATAAAGATATTGGGGACCTACAGACACTGGATCTTTGTTAAGGGCAGATCCTGCCTCTTAAACCTGGTCGATTTCTTTGAAACAGTCACCAAGGCAGGTGGTCCACACAGCCTTACAATACCACTCAGGCATTATAGATAAGCTCACCAGCTTAAATATAAACCTATGAACTGGCTCAAGGACAGAACCCACATGGTTAGAATTGCTGAGCCATGTCAGACTCCAAACCAGTTACACCACAAGGCTCAGTCCTGGGACCTCTTGTTGGGTATATATTTCTTGGAGGTACAGGCCAACACGGAAGGACTGTGGCTGACCAAGTTCACAGATGACTGCAAACTGGGTGCATAGAAACAGACAACTGGTGCCAGAGCCATGGCCTCAAGCTAAACGCCAGTGCCACAAATTACCACATAGGTGGTAATCCATTAAGAAGTAATTAGGGACCTGGGGATCCAAGTTGATAGCAATCTCTCATTTGACAACAAAGTGGTTAGAAAAACATTTATGTAGCCCACCTAATCATGAAGGGTCATTGTGCCTCTTTACTCATCCCTCATCAGGCCCATAATTGAGTACAATGCCCCTTTGGGATGTACCTCAGACACCTGCAGCAACTAGAAAGACCCCAAAAGTACCTCACCAAGAGGATCAAAGGGCTCAAACAGATGCCATATGCTGCCTGGTTAAAGAAACTAAAGCTCACTCAGTGGCATACCGCCTGCTCAGAGGCTTATCTGTGCCTGACGAATGTCCAACCCGAATTAATGGACATGCTGCACCGCCGAGAGACTTGAACCTCAGCACTGAAATAAATAGGGACTGGAGGGACAGATTCATAACCCAGAGGCTCTTCACTCTGGAATAAAATCCCAGTCCAGGTTAGGCAGAGTCCCTCATTGACTCTCTTCAAGAGGAATCTTGATGAGTGGATGGGAGATTGTAGGTTTACCCCAGGTATCACTTCTGTCTCACTGTTAGACAGAGGCACAGTATACTAACCTCGAAAAAGGGCATAGCAAAAGTAATTTAAAATGGGTGGTGAAAGCCAAACACACTCTGGCTAGGCTTATAAATGCCCTAGGGCAGATAGCCTAGTATGAACCTATGCGCTTCATAGCCTTGCAGACCAGGCTAGTCAGGCTTATAGGGCAATAGTTACCAGGGTCAGTTGTGCCCCTTCCTTTGTGGAGTGAAATAACTGTTGTCGTGTGCCATTCTATGGGCACATAGCCTGTGGAGAGGCTGAGGCTGAACACCGTGTTTAGGTGGGGGGTTAGTTCTTTCTGTAGTTCATGCAAGACGCAGCCTGGGACACCATCTGGCCCCATTGACGCTGTGTTTTTGGCTTTTGAAAGGGCTGTTTTCACCTGTGCATCTATGATTTCCGGGACACTACACTTTTCCGGTATTGTTGTGGGCCCTTTTGGGGGTGAGGGGGGGGTGAAGTTTGCCTTGAATCTATCTGCCAGGATGTTGGCAATATCAGTAGGTTCAGTATATTTTGTGCGATTTTGCACAAATGTAGTGCATATCTGCGAGTTGCCACTTAGATTCTTAACATAGCCAAAGAAGGCTTTGTGGTTATCTTTTGAATCCTTGTCTATTTTTCTTTCGAAGCTAGCCTTGGATGATTTTATGAAGGACCTTAGTTTCTTACTGATACTGATCAGGGATGTCTTTCCTTTTTGGGAATTGCTTTTTTTCTGAACTTGTTTCCTCCTCCTGTTGTATAGCCTGTTTATGGCAGGGGTCCACCAGACTGGTTTCCTTCTCTTAGAGGAGTGAGTCTTGGTGCTGTTAGGGATGGCACGATCCAAGCACCCTTGTAGGTACTCATAGAGTGCATTTGTAAAGGTTTCTGCATCTTGGCAGCATTATCCTTTAGTGTGGGGGCTATGAAACTTACCACCTCTGTCTTAAGTAAGGTGAAGTTTGCTTTTGAAAAGTTTTTTACTGTAGTTTCCTTAGTTGGGGGTGGTGATGGAGTGTGGACATCCAGAGTGATTAGTTTGTGGTCTGACCTAAGCAGTGACGGGTTGACCTCCGGTGTGGAACACCTGTCATCTATGTTGGTGATGACCAGGTCCAGTATGTTTTCACCTCTGGTAGGGGAGTTTACCAGCTGATCCAGGGTGTTTGAGTTGATGAATTCCAGGAAGCACTGGGCCTGGGAGTTTGTACTTGAGTAGTTTTCCCAGTTAATGGTAGGGTAATTGAAATCACCCAATATCAGGGTGTTCGGTAGGACCTTCATGTTTTCCCGTGTCTCCAGAAAGGTGGAGTGGTGGTCCTGGGTCATGGAGGGTGATCTGTAGCAGGCCACAATTTGCATTGTAGATTTGCCCGATGATATTTGCACATGGATGAACTCAAAGGTCTAATGCTGTGCCACTAACCTGGAGGTGTAGGTATCCTTGATGAATATAGATACACCCCCTCCATTTATATTTTGGTCTGTGTTCTGCGGCCGAAATGTGTGGTATGAGTTGTAGCTCGGTAGTGCTGGGGTGCTCTCTGGAGCCTTGAACCAGGTTTCAGTTACTGCACAGGTGTCAACGTTCTCCATACTGAGGAGTGCTTTGAGCGCGTGCATTTTGAGATTTAAACTTCTGGCGTTGAGTAGCATAACCCTCAGTTTTTTGTTAATTGTGCTGTTTACTGAGGTGGGTTTGACTTTTGAGCCTTGCCTAAAAAAGGCACTATGGGGGCAGCAAGAGCCTTGGCCAGTATTTGAAAGCCTAGGAGGTGACAAGTGCAAGCAGTCTCCTGTGAAGCAACGTGGCTTGTCGAGCATGTCGTCCCAGGCTGACAGACACTGGATCCCCTTTGAATGACACCATAAGCGTAGTCAGTTTTTGAAATTTATCACTTTTTTCTTTATACTGAGGTATCATTCTTGGTGAGGGCAGGATGCTACTCAGGGTCAGTGTCATATCAGCCTGGGCTACATGATCAGAGAGCTCTTCCATGTCTCTTTTCATGTGGTCCAGGGAGGTACGTCTCAGGTCATTCACACCAATATGAGCAATGACAGAGTCATATTTGTATTTGTTCTGGAGTGACCTGAGTGCTTATGTTATGTGGCGGATTGTGGATCCCGGCTCTCGACAGGCAGCTAACAGTAACCTTCTGCTTGCCCAGCCTAGTGAGTGGGGACGTCAGTGTGCCTGACTATAGAGTCATCTGTTACTAGTGTGTTAGGTATGTTATTTTGCCTTAAGGGCTGTGATTGTGTGGCACACTGATTTTGTGTTTTATGTGTTGTCTGGTTTGTGAAGGGAGGTGCAGGTTGTTTGGGTGGCTGCTTCGGAGGTCTCTGATGTTTTTGCAGGTTTTTATTTAGAGCCTCTGTGTATGATTTTGTGTATTTATGGGTATTTTTGCCAGTGCTGGTTTAGTAGGTCGTTGTCTGGCTGGAGGTGTGATGCAAGTGTTAACCTTCTCCTCTTGTGCATCTTCTCCAGTCTTGGGTGGAGACAGCTTAGCCTCCAGTTTGGCTGTATAATTGCATCTGTCGCATATGTTAGTGTTTTGTGGTAGGAGAAGAGGGCTGTCTGTGTACATGCGGCAGTTTTAACATTGCCTCAGGATACCAAGATTCACCAGCTGGACTGGAGAGTACACTTGACATTGCCCTTTGGTCATGCCTGAATTAGTAGGGTGAGCTGCTTAGTTGCTTGGTTGGTGAAGGGTGAATAAAGAGCCTTGCCCTGCTAGGCAATCAAGTGTCAGGGTATATTAGTGCTTGCTGTTAGGTCTGAGCAAGTGCTGGGCTGTAGGATGCTTTTTGAGTGCTTAGGTTGAGTGTTAGACTAGTTTAAAGGGAAAAACTGAAGAGGAGACTTAGTTGAGCCAGGAATAATTTAGCCGTAGCTAACCAGTGCTGCCCGGTGCACAAAACCATGCAAACGCGATTTTTATAGCGACCCACCTAGTGATATAAGGGTTAATGCCTAGCTTAGTGAGTTTTTCCTTTGATTCCTGAGTGAGCAATGGTATCGAAGGTCTTGGCCAGATCAAGGTGTAGGCTGTATGAACCACCTTGCCTTCATCCACAGCTCTAGTGACTGACTCAAAGAAGTCGACCAAGTTGAGCAGGCATGATCTACCCTTCACAACACCAAACTGTGTGGGATCCAGAGTTTGGAGATTCACTATATCCTTGTTTATTAAGTTCATGATGATGCGTTTCATAGCTTTGCATATCAGACTCATCAGGCTAATGGGGCGAGAGTTCCCGAGGTCTGTAGTCACTCCTCTTTTGTGAAGAGGGCTGACTATAGCAGCACGCCATTCAGTAGGGACAAAGCCTGAGGTGAGGCCATGATTCAACAGGGCACACAGGTGAGGTGCCAGTTCACCCTGTAGTTCATGTAGAGCACAGCCAGGGATATTGTCAGGTCCCGTAGAAGCTGTATTCTTGGCCTTGACAGTGCTGTTTTAACCTGTGCAGCAGTAATACTGGTTGCCTGGCAATCTATTGGTATTGCGATTTGTCCTCTGGGGGGGAGAGAGGGGTAAAGTTGACACTGAATATGTTGGCGAGTATATTGGCAATATCTGTTGGCTCAGTATAGGAAGTACCATTGGGCAGTAGCTCAAAACAAATCTGGGTATTGCCGTGGAGATTCCTTGCATAACTATAAAAGGCCTTGTGGTTGTCTTTACTATCTGCTACAATTCCGTTTCTATAGCTAGCTTTGGAGGATTTGATGAGGGATCTCAACTTTTTGTTGAGGCTGATAAGGGAGTTTTTCCAGTCTTGGGACTTCACCTTATTCAGCATCAGTTTCCTCCTCCTGTTGTAGAGTTTGTTTATGGCAGGGGACCACCAGATTGGCTTCCTTTTTTTGGAGGAAAGTGTCTTTGTTCTATTGGGTATGGGAGATCCATGCATTTGTGTACGTGTTTGTACTGTGCATTGGTGTATGATTCGAAGGTCATGCAACTATTCTCCATTTGCATGGGTGCCATGAAGTTAGCCACCTCTGTTTTAAGGAGACCAAAGTTAGCTTTGGAGAAACTTTTCATGGTGGTTTCCATTGTGGGAGGGGGGATGGGGTGCGGTGGGGGGTATGTGGATATCCAAGGTGATTAGTTTGTGGTCGGATCTAATCAGGGAGGAGTTGACTATTTGTGTAGAGCAGCGGTCACCCATGTTGGTAATGACCAGGTCAAGGATATTGCTACCTCTAGTGGAGGTAAGAACAAGCTGGTCCAGGGCATTGGAATTAATGAATTCCAGGAAATGTTAGGCAAGTGTTTTGTTACATGAGTAGCTTTCCCAGTTAATGGAGGAGTAGATGAAGCCGTCCAATTTGAGGGTGTTAGGTTGGGTCTTAATATTCTCCAGGGTGCTTAGGAACATGGAGTGAGAGTCTTTTGACATAGTTGGGGACCTATAGCAGGCTACGACCTGAATCGCTGTCTTACCCAATGTTAGCTGCACCTATAGTATCTCAGATGGGTTATGTTGGGCTACCAGTCTGGAGGTGTGTACACCCTTTATGAATATGGAAACACCACTGCCTTTGGAGCTTCGGCCCAAGTTATGGGGCCGAAAGGTTTGGAATGAGTTGTAGCCTGGTAGTGCAGGGGTGCTTTCTGCTGCCTTGAACCAGGTCTCTGGTACGGCACAAATGTCTATGTTCTCGATTTTGAGGAGTGCTTCGAATGAGTGAATTTTGAGATTTAGGCTTCTAGCGTTGAGCAGCATTTTGAACTGAAACTGAGAGATAATATCTTTCATGTTCCGGCTATAAAGTAACTTAATCTCGACTATTCTTAAGTTTTGCATGTTAATTTTCTGTGTTCCAGCAGGGTATGCTGTGGTTACATTTTTGAAGCTCAGTACGTAACATTCAGTTCTATATCGTATCAATATTCACAAATAATATAGAATTAATTACAAAATTCCAGATAGCTGGGCTGGCAGCATGACAACATCCATCAGAAATGCACACACACCCACAGAAGAACATCATAATGAAGCACACTCACAAACTAGTAACATCATAGTGTGCGTGTTTGGCTTCTGAAGTCATGATTCAGGTGCCTAGATATATCTGGTGGAACCTTGCAGAATACTCCATGCATATGTACACAAATATTCAGTTTGTGCTATGCTGGACAATCTGATCCTGTGGAAACAGCTGCAGCAGGATTAGCAAGGGTAATGGATGTACAGTGTGTAAAAATATATAATGGTGTTTTTGTAGATAACTTAACATGTGAGTGCACACTTGTATTACTGCAGTTTTATCATATGTAATTTTTGTGCATCAGGCATGAAACACTTATACAGTCCAACCACAGCCGAATACTGTACATCATGCAAGAGAGAAGTTAAGAAAGTGAGTCTAGTCCATTGCAGTTTCTGAATTCAGACTAGTTTGTATCCTAACAGTAAGTGTGTTATTGTCCCCACCCACATAAACAGGATTGTAAGACAGAGAGGTGTATATTTGTAATCATAATTATGACAGGAGTGTCTAACTGGTCTATTTCCAAATATAAGTCATAGAAGTACCTGTACAATATACAGTGCATGGTTTGATAGCAGTATACATTTTATGAAGGTGGTTTTGTGAGTAATGACTCCAGTTCTGGAAAGCTGCTTCTGTGGCCAAAAGAACCAAGGCAGGCATCCTGCATGATGAAGCTTTGATGGTGTTGAGGGTTTAAATCCTGATGTAAGCTGAAGTTTAGGAGGTATTTTTGCAATAGTTAGTTTTCTTTACAGACTGTGACTGTGTCCCATAATGTTCTTACCTGTATATTTTTAGTACACATTTGCACAATGCGTCGGGAGCTGAAAGCAGTTTTAATAAAGCTTAAATATTTTGGCGAGGCTCAAAACTGCAGGAAAAATAAATCAGTAGGTAAAAGTTATGCCACACTGGCAAAAGCAGACACCGGATACATTCAATTATTGCCTGTAGCAATTGTGAAATCATGGCCTGGAGTAGTGATAGGAGTAGGCCGCAGTAAGATGTATACATTACATAATAGGAAGGCTGGATGTTAGTAATGTGCCTCACGTTTACGCACTGCTAACTTGTGTGCAAGCAGATAAGGGGGAAACAAACATGCATGTATACTTAGCCCAATAATCATTGCATTTTTGCTATGCCTAACTATCATAGCTCTCAACTGTCCAGATTTATGAAGACTGTCCATATTTTTACATAATATTTGTAGTGCGTTTCCCATAAAATGTTGGTTTCTACAATTTTATTGTTAAATTATTGAGAATAAAGTCAGAAAATAATGACATACATTTGATTTGTGGATGTCATACTCTTCAGAAAATTCATGCTAATGCAAAACATGTTATTCCATCAACATTCTAGGTTTGTAAGGCCAATATTTAAACAGTTACCCTATTTTTGTCACTTTATTCCTACATTAATTAAGTCTTTGTGCAGATTTCTTGCTGTAATAGGTTGAGAGGTATGCTAACTATTGCATTACATACATAGATCTGTGTTCTTACTGTTCTGTTTTTCCCAGATGCTTTGTGTGACCTATGATTGCATGTTTAAACATTGGAAGCTCAGGGCACAGTGTAACTATCTGTACAGAAACTTAATAACTGTCCATGTGTTTCCTCACAACCAATGTCAACAACAGTCAGTACAACCACGGGATGTCCTTAATTTTACAAAACATACATCTAACACAAAACAAAGGTGTAATATTTAATGTGTGCTCCCTCATGACATAGCCATATAGTTGTGCTCACAGGTTTACACTGCCAAAGTCAAAAATCCAAATATCCTCAATTGTTGATGCATAGCTGTGGCTTGTAAACAATATACTATTAATGTACTAACCTCAGGTGACACTAATGAGTGATGTGCCTATGCAGTCCTCCAAAGCTGGTGTTTTCTACATCCCTTGACGATGTTATCTGCTTTAAGTTCACATGCACTCTTGTTAAAATCAGACTTGTGTAGTGGCGGTTGCATTAAAGCTGTGTTCTATACTCTGTGCATTTAAGTAGGCGTTCAGTTCTCACTGCAGTAGTGCGTGTGTGTGTGTGTGTGTGTGTGTGTGTGTGTGTGTGTGTGTGTGTGTGTGTGTGTGTGTGTGTGCACGTGCGTGTGTGTCCTACACTGCCTTGTCAAATAGCATGGTTTTTGGAGAGTTTTTGTGCTTGCAAAAACATCCATGTCTAGCAGTCCAACCTCTTGTACCCCACAGGGCCTACTGATGTCATCTACTATAAGATCACATGCAGAACTGTTAAAGTTAGACTTGTGCTGTGGTGCGTGCATTAGTTACTGTGTTCTCTAGTCTGTAAACCTAGATAGGTAGGGATTCTAAGCTCACTGCAGTCAAGTTGGTGTGTGTGTGTGTGTGTGTGTGTGTGTGTGTGTGTCTTTCTCTCTCTCTCTCTCCATGAAGATGAGTAGAAGTGTGAGAAGTGTGTATCCTACACTGCCTTGTCAAATTACATGGTTTTGCAGTGCTTTTGTGCTTGCAAAATCATCCATTTGTAGCAGCTTTGCATTCTCCTGTCCCCCACAGGGCCTGCTGATGTCATCTACTACACGAACACCTGCAGTCCTCTTGAAGCCAGACTTGTGCAGTGGTGTGTGCGTTAAGTATTGGGTTCTGTAGTCTGTAAATTTAGGTAGGGGTTCATAGTTTCATAGGTTAGTACTAAGCTAACTGACCTGTTGAGCCATTTTAAGCCTAGCCAATTATCCCTTGTGAGACTCAAATCCTGCACCTTGTGTTTGTAAGGCAAACACCTTAACCATTAGGCCACCCTCCCAACCCTGGTTGAGGCTACAGGAGGTAGAATTGGCAAAGGTGTATGATTTTAAATAGCTTGGATCAAAAGTTCAGAAGGGTTCTAATCACACTGCAGTCAACTTTGTGTGTGTGTGCGTGCATGAGCGAGCTGCTGGTGGACGTTATGCAGAGCATTTTACAGCAGCCTGTTGGACACTGTCCTCATGTCTTCAGTGGACTCAGCTGCTGTCATCAGCTGTATCAAATTATTTGATATGTATTCATTGCAGTAGGCCATGGGCACTTGCTGGCTTAGACAGGTAGATGTCACCTCATCCAATAGAAGACAGACAACAGTGACATTCCTTTTATTGTATGCATAAACATCATGACATCTTTTTGCAGTGGTGATGGACAGGTTGACACATGAGATCACACAGGAGTCCCCATGGACTATGATGTATGCGGATGATACTGTGATCAGTATTGACAGTAGGGAATGTGTTTAGGAGACCCTGGAGGGGTGAAGTTATGCTATACAGAGGACAGTAATGAAGGGCATAAGGACCAAGTCAGAATACGTATGTATGAATGACATGGAGGATAGAGGAAGACTGAGACTGCAGGAGGTAGAGTTAGCAAAGGTGTATGATTTTAAATACCTTGGATCAAAAGTTCAGAGTACTACTGAGTGTGGAAGAGAGGTGAAGAAGACAGAGCATGCAGGGTGGAGTGGGTGTAGAAGAGTGTCAGGAGCGATTTGTGGCACATGGGTACCAATAACACTGAAAGGGAAGGTCTACAAGATTGTATTGAGAAACAGATTTGGTATATGATCTAGAGATGGTGGCACTGACAAAAATACAGGCATCATAACGGGAGCTGGCAAAGTTCCAGATGTCAGGATTTGCATTGGGTTGACTGATGATGGACAGGATTAGTTATCAATATGTTAGAGTGCCAAGGTTCATGGTTGTGGTGACTGAGGACATGCAGGTGGTTAGTGTGACAGAACAGGATGAAGAGGAAAGGAGGAGCTTGAAGCAGATGATTGGCTGTGGCAACCCATGATGGTAGTAGCCAAAAGAATAGGAAGATCAGGATGACATCTGTTTTTGGAAAACTCCAACATGTACACTTGTGGCATCACTGTACCGTAAGAGTATCTATTTGAAGGTTAATGTTTTTGGACCCAATGTGAGCTTTAACAGTGTTTTCTTGTATTACCTGCTCTGTTCTGGTTTATGTGCAGAGGCCTTGACAATTTGCCCTCATACATAAAGAATGCCAGTATGCTTACTTTCCAATACAATCTGCTGCTGCTATGTAGCAGAGCAGATCTTCAACAGCTGTAACCAGCTGTCAAACCTTCTGTTATATAACAAGCAGCAATTAAACCACTGGCTGATCAATTACAGAACTATAGATCCACCTTATGAAGGACCTCCTAATGTATACCCCATAGGTTACTACCCTGAAAGTACCCCTCAGATCACATATATCCTTCCTTTTAGCATTCTCTGTTTAGATACAAGGTTCAAACTTTCCATCCTCACCTATCATTTTCCCTCTGTTTCCCCTAGAAGCCTAGTTGCCATGATTATTTTTACTCTGTGCATATAATGCCTCACCTGGATAATTATAGGACAAATTCACTTGCACAAACAAAACTGGATTTTGCAAACTGAAATGCCATTGAAGAAATAGTGCACCACCCCACAAGGGTCTGTAATATGTCAGACCTGTTCGTCAAAAATATGAGTGAACAATGGTAATGGCACATGTGTAGTGCCTGCACTGTTAAACCAACCATAACAGTATGTGTAGAATTTGGAATACCTAATGAACTCTCTAAAGGAGGACTTGGTTCAAAAACATGATCCAAGGTAACTACACCCTCCTAAGGGGTGGTATAATAAACTTCTAAGTTCATGTTTCCACAAAGTACATTGGCAGCTTTAGTAAGTTACACCCTGGTGCCCTGTCTACACATCTACACACAAGGGGGTGGGAGGATGGCATAATGGTTAAGGTGTTTACCTTACAGACACAAGGTGCAGGGTTTGATTCTCACATGGGGTAATTGGTTAGGCTTGAAATGGCCCACAAGGGTAGTTAGCCTAGTACTAATCTATGAACCTATGAACCATGCCGAAATGCTCAGAGACAGATCTAGTGGGAAATAAAATTCATACTGGTGAATGTCTGTCATTACTACATTCTACAGTAAGTGAAAGAAGTTGCTGTTTACAAATATGATATGTACAAAACAGTCGTGGAAAGCCACTCACCTCAGTGTACCCCACCAAAAAATGAGACCTCTTGTAGGGTTGCCATCTTTTCAAATGCCCAAAGTGGGACATTGTTTGTAGAAATGTCTGCTTTTGCAGGACAAATCATACCCATGATCAGTACAAAGGGCAGAGTTTCACTTTTTGCCAAAATAAAAGCTTATTATTGTAGCATTTGGGTTGTTTATGCTGATTTGTGTAACATTTAGATATTTCAGTAGTCCGAATAACTGATCTGAAGTAGTTAATTTCATTTGTGCATCAACCTATGGATCTTCGGATCCATATCGGATCCGAACCGGCAGTTTCCAGCAGCTAAGATCCGAGCTCCAAGCTCCTCCCCCTTACCCACAACTCCCTGCCATCCCTTCCTGACCTCAGATCTAGTTTGCTGCGGTTTGAACAACAGCTTGATCTTGAGCGTTCAAGTTTCCAGTGTTTTTTCTGTGAGAAAAATCTTTTCTTTTTTCTTAAGTTGGGTGATTTTTTGAGTGTGGAACTAGTTCAGTTTTAGTTTAGAGTGTTCCCTCGGGTTTTGCGTTCCCTCCCCCTTGTTTTTTTCTAGAGTGTTAGGGTGTGTTGTGTGTGTGGTCTTGGCGCCTAGTGCTTGTGTTTAGTTAAAATGTCTGAGGCCTCCAAGACATTCTTTTCTAAATGTACCGAGTGTGGCCATAGGCTTTCCCCAGCTGATGGCCACACTCGGTGCATTTTATGCCTTGGGGTTGAACACCTTTCTTCTGGCTGTACTATTTGTGCAACGTTCAACCCCAGGGCTGTCAGGGACCGGAGGTCGAAGCTGATCCTGGCGGGACTCCTGCCCCCGGATTAGGCTCTGTCCTCCGGCCTTTCCGTGGTCCCTGCCGTGGCTGTGGCAGCATCCACGGACCCTTCCCTTCCTCTGGCCGGGACTCAACCTCCCTCTTCGGGCCAGGAGGATAGGGAAGCTAGGATGGAGAAGCACCGCGAGAAACACAAGCGGCGGGCTGAGGCCTCTGCGTCGGCACCGCCTGCCAAGTGGGTTTCTCCCCCAGGGACGGCCGGGCCTTCTCCTTCTCAGATCCGTTCTCCCTGCTTTTCACCGGGGCCCACTCCCGTCCCGCCTCAGTGGCCTCTTCCAGGTCAACCAGAAGCCTGACGGACGCAGACTTGGACCGGATAATGAGAAGGTTCCTCCAGGCCCAGCTGCAGATAGGAGTGCTCCTGCCTCCCCCCCCCCTCTGGGGGGGAGCTCGACCCCCTTTTTCACCCCAATAGCTCCTTCCCCGACCCGCTTTCCAGGTTCGGGGTCTTCGGAGATGAGTAGCGTTGGAGCCGGAGGGGTGTCGGCGCCGGTAGTCTCGGGTACTTCGGCGCCGACAGTACCCTTGAGTCTGTCGGGTCCCTTTTCTACGGATCCTAGCTCTCGGAGCCATGAGTTGAGCTTCGGATCCGAGGCGGTCAGTGTGCCTTCGGCTCCGACTAGGTTGGAGCATACTGGCCCTTAGGATCCGATGGCTTCGGCCCCGATCTGCCCGTCGGATCCGAGGGAGAGTCGGCTCTCAGATCCTAGGGGGAACATCTCTCCTTCGGCATTCGACGTTGTAGAGAGGGTTCTGTCGATGGAATCCAGGCCCCCGGCTTTAGCTACGGCTCCATCCTGCACTCCCTCGCAGGTGGGTCCGACTTCCATTACCCGGCCCCAGGGACAGCCTGCTTGTTGGAACAAGATGTGGCTGGTGAGGCCACCTCAGACAGCCCCCCCTGAGGCGGTCCCTCACAAGTGCAAGTGCAAGAGGAAGCACTTGGACTCCCCCGAGTCCTTGACTGAGGACACGGACTTGGAGGAAGGGGAAGGCTCCCCAAGATGAACCCCCCGAAGACGTCTCATTTGGAGACATCATGGAGATGCTCAGGATCAGGGGGGTGGTCTGCCCCAAAGCCTACCTCGGACGAGTCCGTGTTCCTGGAGGCATTTGAAGCAGGCCTGTCTACCTCTTGAGTGTCCCCTCCGGCCGATCCCCTGGTAGATCTGATCACTACCAGGGCCTGGAAGGAGCCAGGCACTGTGGAGCCCATCCCTAAGAGGCCTGACAGAATTCTCAGCCCGCCTTCGGACAGGTCTCAGACAGGTCTCACTGGAGCAAGGGAACCCCTGTAGATGCCATGTTGGTGGTGGTGGCCACCAAGATGGATCTGGCCCAAGAGAGTCCCTCGGTCCATCCCTCTGACAAGGAGTCCCGGGCGATGGACCATTTGGGGAAGCGGATGTTTGCGTCAGCCACCTTCTCCATAAGGTCGCTGAATTACATGGCACATATACGGCTCCAGCAGGATCTTATCAAAGAATATGCTGGGTCGCCCCCAGAGTCCATGTCGGCAGAGAACAAACAGGTGTACTCTACCCGAATGGCCACTCTCAGGTTGATTTCCAATACCTCTATGCGGCTGCTGTCCCATGCTATGGAAGGGGCCGCTAGAGCTAGCGGAGCGGGCGTCGTACTAAGGTGACAGGCCTGGCTCCGCCACTGTGATTTCGCGGAACCCTTCAAGGCATCATTTGCTAATGCCCTGTTTGATGGTTCTGCCCTTTTTGGCAAGACCATACGCGATACCTTGGTCCAGAGCGAGAAAGACGTGAAGACGTTGTCTGCCGTCGGAGTCCGCTTCTCTGCTCCCCAGAGGTCCTTCTCAAAGAACCAAAAGGGACAGAAGAAGATGTGGTTCCGAAAGTCTCAGCAATCCCGTTTTGCTCCGGACTCCCCATCCTTCAGAGGCAGAAGAGGACAGGGTGGACGGTGCCCTAGAGGCAGAGGGGGCCCGAAGAACTTTGGGTCCAGAGAACCTTTCTCTGATCGGCCCACGCAGCAACCCTGAGGGGTTACCCGACTGCTCCACTCTGGAGGCAGTTGGGGGGCGTTTCTCGAAGCACCTAGCAGCTTGGGAGTCCATCATGACAGACCTCTGGGTGCTTCGGATTATATCCAGAGACTACCAGATTCCATTTTTCCATCCCCCTCTCAGACCCAGATTCCTCCCTGATGTCCCACCCGATCAGAGGGAGGCCGCAGCTACAGAAATTTGGCAGCTGCTAGAAAAAGGAGCGATCCAGCACGTCCCCCCAGACCAGTATGGATCGGGCTTTTACTCCAGGTTCTTCTTGGTGCCAAAAAAGAAACTGGACTTGAGGCCTATCCTCGACTTATCCCTACTGAACCTGGCAATAGCCAAAGAAAAGTTCCAGATGGTCACTCTTCAATCCATTCTCCCCCTCTTGCAGGAGAACGACTGGATGTGCTCCATAGACCACAAGGATGCATACTACCACATCTTAATGGACAGACGATCCAGGAGGTTCATCCGCTTCACTATCATTTCAGGGTCCTCCCCTTTGGTCTCACCACAGCCCCCAGGGGGGTTCACCAAGGTGTTAGAGGTAGTAGCGGCCCACCTGAGACTCCAGGGAATTCAGGTCTTTCCGTACCTGGACGACTGGCTCCTGACCGCCCCCACACGGCATCTACTCTGCACAGCCAGGAATTTCTTCCTTCGCCTAGCTTCCTGGCTGGGGATCACAATTCACGCTGGGAAGTCCTCCCTGCTCCCGAATCAGGGCATAGATTTTATCCTAGCCAGGGTAGACACAAACCAGCTCTTAGTTTTCTTAACTCCGGACTGGTTGCGATCCCTAAAACTACATGTGCAGGCCATTCTCCATTGTCCGAACCCTCCGGCAGAACTGGTCCTGAGGGCCCTAGGCTTGATGGTGGCTACCATCAATTTCCTCCCCATGGTGCGCCTGAATATGAGAATTCTGCAATGGACACTCCAAGTCCAACGGTCCTTCCTACGCTTTCCCCTAAGCCATCCTGTCCCTCTCAGCAGGGTTTGCAGGAGTGCCCTCTTGTGGTGGCTCCAGTCTCCAGACCTCCAAAAGGGGCGCCCCTTCTCTATGTCCCCTCCCCTAGCCACAGTGACCACAGACGCCTCTTGCAATGTCCTGGAGATGAGGGCTGTGCTGTTTGCGTTGCAAGCACTTCAGAGCCTTCTTCCCGTCGGGACGATTGCGATCCAGATGGACAACATGTTCGTTGTTTGGTACATCAACAAACAGGGGGGAACCAGGTCCTATCCACTTTGTCGAGAGGCCATGAGAGTTTGGGAATGGGCAATTTCCACCAACTGCTTTCTCGTAGCGACGCACATTCTGGGTCGGTCCAACTTCCTAGCGGACAGACTGAGTCGCACCATCTTTTCCCTGTACGAGTGGTCTCTGAATCCCAAATTAGCGAAGCAGATCTTCTCCAAATGGGGTCAACCTTGTTGCAATCTTTTCGCCTCTCCTTCAAACATGAAGTGCGACACCTACTTTGCTCTACTTCCTCCACCCGGGGAATCCTCAAGAGACGCTTTGGTGCATGCTTGGCCTCCCGGTCTTCTTTATGCTTATCCGCCCCTTCCCCTGATGCTCAAATTTCTGCAGAAAGCCATATGGTTGGGGTGCACGATAATCCTCATTGCCCCATTCTGGCCTCATCAGGTATGGTTCCCTTATCTGTGGTCTCATCTAGTGAATCCTCCCTGGATTCTAGATCCCCCTTCCGGATCTGATATCTCACCCCCTGGGCCTACCAATCCCGAACCTGGACAACCTCAAGCTTGCAGCTTGGTTGATCCAGATGTTCATCGTGTTTCACTGTTGCAGTCATGACTGTTTCACTGTTGTGCCCATGACTGCCAAAGTCCGGCGGGTAGGCCAGAATCCCAAAGTCTGATCCCAGCGTCAGCTTCAGCTGCGGCGCTGTTGCTCCTGAGCTAGAGCGCCAAGAGTACAAAGTTGACAGTCAATGCCATGTTCCCTTGTCTTCTGCCGGCGGCGATAGCATAGCAGCGTAAAGTGCCAGACTGACTCTCCTGCCACTTTTTCTGAAACAATCTTTAGTCCAAAGACTTCTTCTCTACTCTCAAAAGCTATTTCTTGGAAACTTTTTGCTCCAGTCTCCAGTGTCAAAAAGTTAATAATTGTATTTCATGTGGGAAGCAAATACCTGATAAGGATTTTCATTCTTACTGTATTCCTTGCTTAGGCCCTGACCACGACATAGCTAGTTTTCGGTTTTGTGCTAGATTCAATAATTAAACAAAGATACGATTTTGCATTTCATTACTTCTGTAATTACAAAACTACCGGAGTCTGACGATATTGTACAAGCAGAGGTGCTTTTGCAGCCGCCATTAGGAGCCAACTAGGCCTTGAATACTTCTGTTGCAGGACCACAATGCTGATGGGTCCGAGGGTTTTCAGGCCTACTCAGCTTCTAATAAAGGCCTCCTTCAAATCAAAGACTGCAACACAGGCCTCTTCTGATCCCAAGTCACAGAAACAGTTACTTAAGATGGCAGAGGACTTACTCACTATGATTAGGGGTTCCCTCCAGATAAAAGGCCAAGGCAGGAAGTTTATTATGACTCCTCTGATCAGGCTTCTGTTTCTTCAGTTTCTTCTTCTGACCAGGATTATTCTTTCCTTTTTATGAGATTCTGATGCTGAGGATTCCCTCAGCTTCCCCCCTGAGGATTTCTCTTTGGGGAAACTTTGCATGAAATGAGGGAACATTTTCACTGCAGAGGCTAACTTAACCCCTGACTCTTTTCCTCCAGCTCCTGTTAAGCCTGACAGATATTACAGGGTTCTTGATTCCACCAGTTTTATACAAGAACCCTATTGCTGACCCTGAAACCATTTCTCAGGGTGCTTCTGCTACTTTATCTATTAGGAAACTGTCAGTTTCATATGCTGAAATACCAGCAATTTCTCCTGTCTGTTTTAAAAATGCATGCTACTGAACACACTGTGGTTTTGATGCCTTGGGCTGCTGTCTCTGGTACAGTAATTAGAAGGCATGCATGGTTAAAGGAACAAAATTTGCGGATCAAGTAAAAGCTAAATTATTGGATGCTCCTGTTCATGTTTTTTTGGATCTAAAGCTGAAGAGGTGATTAAAAAGATGGAGGATAAGGCTAAATCCATGCAAACAGTTAAAGATTTCTTACAAGTACAGCCACCCAGATTTAGTAGGAATTGGCCGGTCCTTTCCCAATTCAGACAGGCCTCAGTGGGGTAGATACAGACACTCACGAGGAAAGCCTCAAACACAAGCCTCTTATAGACCAAGACAGTGGACTGCTTTCACCCCTAGGGGAGGAGAGGACAGGTCGCAAGCTCATAGGAAACAGACTCAATGACTCCCTCTGTTGGGCTGCAGGAACTTCTTGCCTGGAAGCCCCTCTCAGAGGAACTTTTCACCGACTCATAACCCAAGACAAGTGGGTTCTGGATGTGGTTTCAAGAGGTTACAAATTCCATTTCCATACCCTACCAAGGCCAAGCAGATGACCAGATCTTCCAAAACATCAATGGACAGAGGCCTTAAACCAGGTGGAAGTGCTTTTGGCTATGAAAGCCATAGAACTAGTTCCTCTTTCTCAGTCTTTCAGAGCTGGGCCAAGGCTCTTTTTCAAGGCTAGTCCCTCTAAATTCATGGACACCCAAGACCCATTCTGGATCTGTGGAACACTTTCTTCACTTTTCCAAAATTCAAGATGCTAACTCCTGCAGCAGCTGCTTCCAATGCTGACCAAAAATGCATGGATGTTAACTTTGGATTTAAAGGAGGCATATTTACACATTCCCATCAGGCAAAATACCTCAGGTTCAAGGCCAGATCGAGGCACTTTCACCGGTCTTCACCAAATGCCTGGCTCCAGTAGTAGCTTATTGCAGACTCAAGGGAATTCAAATCTACCTTATCTGCTTATTCAGGCAGACAGCAAGGAGGTCTTAATACAGCATCTACAGTTTGTTCAAAAATCTCAAGTTCCTGGGATTCACTGTTGTAATAAAAAAAGTCAAATTTGACCCTCACACAACAGATAATTTTTCTGTGCTTCTCTAAACACAACAACCCAGGCAACTTTAACTCACATATGAGGAAAATACAGTGGTACCTAAAAGGTGTATGGTGTTTAGACATTCTGATCTCCGTCCTGCCTTGTCTTCAAAGGAATTCCTTTGGTGGTCCAAAGCATGCACTCTAAACAAAGGAAAACCCTTCTGTTTGCCTCCCACTCAGAAACTAACCACGGATGCCTCGGATTACGCATGGGAGCCCATTTTCAGGGCACTGTCTGCAGGGCCTTTGGACAAAGGATCAGAAGCACCTGCATATCAATTTAAAATGTTAGCTGTTCAGAAAGCTCTATTGGCCTTCAGGAATCTTCTACAACCAGGACAACTACTGATACAGACAGACATAGCCATGGATCTATGGAACACAGCTCTAGCTTGCAATCTGGACCTTCAAGCTCAGTTCCACCTGGGAAGCAAAACTTCCTGGCAGATAGTCTGAGCAGAAACCTTCGGGATGCTGGACACAAATATTCAGGATGATAACAGCAGTCTGGGATGTCCTCACATAGACCTCTTGCATCCCACCTCAATCAACTACAGATTTTTGCACCAGGACTTTCCAATGTGGATGCACTATCTCTCAGAGAGAGAAACCCTCTCTCTCAGGATATGCCTCTTCTTTCTCTTCTTCCCACGGTATTATTAAAGATCAACGGGACAAGCCCAAGATGATAATCTTGCTGGCCCCAAATTGGCCTCGACAGTTTTGGTACCCAACTCTGAAACTAAATCTCTGTGGTTTTACCACAGACTCCGAACCTTCTGTCCCAGCACCCAGGGTCAGGTTCTACACTCCCATGTCAGAACTCTCAGCTGCCTGGTTAATCCAGGATCTTTGATTCATTCTCTCCTACCCAAGCAGGTTATGGATGTCATTTTAGAAGCCAAGCACTAGAAAATCCTATGCAGGAAATGGAAAGATTTTGTTCCTGGATGCAGGCTCAGGATTCTGATCCTCTTCTTCCTAACATTCCTTTGATTTTACTTTACTGACAGATCTCTTACATAGGGTCTCTCTCTTTCTCCCATTAAGATACATGCCTCTGCTATTTCCCCCTCCAAGTTTTTCAGACCAGCTAAGAACTTAAGATCTCCTAGGAGTGAGCCATTTAAAAGCTAGGGACTTCAGACTCTCCATTCCTGCCTCACCTTACCTCCTCTTTGAGCCTGCTGCCTCTTCCCCTGACATCAAGTTTTTATTCAAAACAGCCATCCTCTTTTTTCTGAAAGGAGCAGCCATCCTCTGCAGGCTGCCAGAGGAGTTTCAGATATTATTTTCATCAAGACAGGGTGTCTTTAAGGACTAATCCTACGCTCGTTTAAGGTGGTTTCCAAGTGGCTTTGCTCTCAAGGTATATTCACTTGCCAACTTTTTCCCTACTCCTCAAAAATAAAGGGAACTTTTCCTTACATTCCTTGGATGTACACAGACATTTACGCTTTTACAGACAACTTGCAGAACCAAGGACAGAAGAAAAATCGAGCAAAAAATCGGAGCAATTGTTTTCAAGTTATTTCAGCAAAGCCATTTCAAAACAGACCATTTCTAAATGGATTGCCTATGGAATCAGATTTTGTTATTCACACCTTGGAAAGCACTATGGATGTATCGCATTCTTATCTCCACCAGAGCTGCTGCTCCTTCTGCTGCCTTCCTTTTGGAGTTCTCTCCAAAGACCCTTTGGAAGCTGCAACTGGAGTTCAGTTGCACCATTTTCAAAGCACTACAATCTACTACTCTCTACACCCACTCTCTACTCTAAGTGCTTCTGCAGTCTTGTGCAGGGCCTTTAGCCACCCCTTCTAGCCATGACCACCCTCCCTTTCATTCTGCTTTGGGATTTTATCCTCTTTATCCTATGCAAAACAGTGAATAAGATGAACATGATACAGTTGTGTACACTTTTACTCATAATAATACAGACCAAAGTGTTCTTTTCCACTCACTCGGTCTGTTTCTCCTCTCCCCTCTTATTTTCTTACTTTGTGTGGTCCCATTCCTGCTTGGGATCTCTGAGGTGTATTGGCAAAGGTTATGGGACCTTATTAATTTTGGGACTCCTGACATCTGGGGCAAGAAAAACTGGAGAACATGGCGTCGGCTGTCAGCTTTGTACTCCTGGTGCTCTGACGTCAGGGAGCATGGCTGAACAGCCGACCAAGGGCTGCCTGCTGGCAGGGAAGAACCCTACAGTCATGACTGCAACAGTAAAGACACTCGAACATCTACATTTATGGTAAGTGTACACAACTGTACTTTCCACTGTTAGTTCCGACTCCCGGTATCTCTTCCCAGGTCATAGCGATCCTAGTGGCTGCTCATAAGCCATCTACTAGGAAGGTTTATCGTAGCAAATGGAAACATTTTTCTATTTGGGCTGAACATCAGAACCTGGATCCTTTCACAGCTCCGTTACCAGCTGTGCTGGATTTTCTGTCGAGGCTGTTTGATAAAGGGGCTGGCTCTTCCACAGTCAAAGTACAGTTGGCGGCTATCGCTCATTACCACGTTGGATGTGATCTTGGCCCTCTAACTTCATCCAGATTATGTAAGGCCTTCTTAAAAGGCACCTTTCTATTAAGGCCTCTGGTGAAAGATGTGATCCCTCCTTGGGACTTATCGCTGGTGTGCCAGGTCTTAACAGCTTCTCCTTTTGAGCCTGCTGCCTCGGTAGATCTCAAGTTCTCATCCTGGAAAACAGTCTTCCTTGTCACTATCATGTCGGTAAAAAGGGTTTCGGAGCTTCAAGCCCTTTGTGCCAAACCTCCGTACTTGATTTTCCATAAGGATAGGGTTTTCCTCAGGACCAATCCCTCTTTTCTCCCCAAAATTGCTTCCGAAGCTAATATTGATCAGTCTGTTAATTTGCCAGTGGTCTTTCCCAACTACCAAAATAAGGGCAAATACAAGTTACACTCTTTGGATGTACACAGACAGTTGAGATTTTATCTGTACAGGACAGCCCGTCATAGACGTTCTGATCAGTTATTTGTGTCTTTTGCTAAGTCCAGTTTGGGGAAAACTATTTCTAAAGTCACATTATCCAGATGGGTTTCTCAGTGTATTCTTTTGGCTTATGAGAGTTCTGGCAGGCCTGCTCTTCAGGGAGTCCATGCCCATTCAACTCGGTCTATTTCTACCTCTGCCGCTTTTCGGGCTAGAGTTTCATTAGATGACATTTGCTCGGCTGCCATGTGGGCCTCATCTCACACTTTTATAAACCACTACAAGTTAGATCTGGTTTCCAGAGGGAGAGCATCCTTTGGCTCCGCAGTGCTCCGGAACATCCTTCCTTGAGGGCCTCCCAAGGTTCAGGTAGCTGGGGACTCTGTCCCATAGGTTGATGCACAAATGAAGTTAACTACTTCAGATTAAGAAGTTATGTACTCACCATAACATTCTATCTGAGTAGGTAAACTTCATTTGTCAGCAACCGTCCCTCCCTCCATTCCCCTGTCCCTTTTGGATGTTCTTTGATATTCCTGATTCACGGTAGTTTGTACCCGATTACCTAGACAGGTTGTGATGTCAAGCCTTGTTTTAGGCAAACTCAATCTGAGGTCAGGAAGGGATGGCAGGGAGTTATAAGGGGGAGGAGCTTGGAGCTCGGATCTTAGCTGCTGGAAACTGCCGGTTCGGATCCGATATGGATCCGAAGACCCATAGGTTGCTGACTAATGAAGTTTACCTACTCAGATGGAACGTTATGGTGAGTACATAACTTCTTATTTTATGCAATGATTAAAGAAAATGTAGGAAATATTTTTGTCCTAAAATCTGAGGACATTTGCCATTTTTTTCAATTTTTTTCACAGGACACTACCCACAGAGGGACTGTCCCTCTCAAAGTGGGACAGGTGGTAACCCTAACCTCTTGAAAAACCCTTGTATAGCAACTATGCTGATAATGTACAACACATATTCAGGGCTAACCATAAGCCTGTGTTCATTTCCATCTACAAACCAATATATAACACTCAGATGAATTTTGAACTAATTCTGGATGGTATTGCACACAGTGACCCAAAAACCTGCTGGCAGACACAGGTACCCCCTCACAACACCAGGCTTACTACATTTGTGCATCATCACCTTCAAAGTGTGGTATCTACAAAAAGAAAGTTATCACTGGGCTGTGTTCATCATGTGCTGCAACAGTGCCCTTCTCCACTAGGCACCAAATTCAACCACAGTCTGAGTACTGCTGTTGTCCACACACTGCATAGAATAGAGTAACTAATTCCCACCCATGCAATTAGAAATATAGACCCTTAACTATTCTGTCTTCACTGTAAGGCAGTGGAAACAGTTTGAATGCCTCTCAGACAGAAGGACATTGGTGACCTCCAAACAGTAGATCTGTTCCAGTTAGCTGTTCTCAAGGGTAGCTTGAGCCTGCAAAACCTGTGAGAATTCAAGAATGTGAGCAGAGACATAGACAAAGCTGTGCACTCATCCTATCTTGAGTTGGCCAAGCCCATCAACAAAGTCAAACATTTGGTCTCAATGAGAAACTAACCAAAGTGAATAACCCATATTGTGTTATCCGGTGGGTTGTAAATGGGATCACAGACCAATAACACTCAGTGGGGGAGTTCACTTCAAGCAACAGACCTGTCACCTGTATAGTAACAGATGTGAAAGTGCTGCCTCTCCTATTGTTTGCCATATACTTATCAAAAGTCCAAAAGAAAACAGAGGATGTATGGCAAAATATCTGTGTGCCTCTAATGACTGCTAACAAAGCCAATGGGTGTTATAACAATTGCACACACATGCATCACCATACCCTGTGGTAATAAATGTTCCTGCTGATTAAAAAATAAAGTAGAGTACAGTATTCCCAGATTCTGTATCAATATACCTTGGAACATGCGTTGACTGAAACCTGTGTGTACTGTGGGGAGGAAGTTATTCTACATCTTGCATCCAGTTAACAAAGGCATTGCATCAACAACAACTAAAGTTATCAATCTCCTATGCTCATTCTTCATCAGCCCTACTAATCCTTCCTTTGATATGCATTGTCCCAGACACCTGCAGCAAGTTGACAGACCTCAGACAGCTGTGAGTAATAAAACATCTGCGGGTCTCCAGCCTGTGTCTTCAGTGGGCAGAATGATGTAGCTGTCACTGAATGCAGTATCATACATGTAGCTTTGAAGCTGACTATGTTCACATTACATGGCTGTCTTTGCCTCATATGGGATGAACATGATGCACATAATGTGATGAATATGCTGCACAGCCTTAGGTCATATGGGACCACAGTCACCTGTTCCAGGAACCTCAGTGTGCACTATGACAAACATAGAACATGTTAGAGAGACGCATAGTATCTCTCAATGGTTGTCAGTCCCCTGCATTAGGCTTCCAACCTATGTCAAGCAGAGCACATCCATTAACCTGTTTAAGCACAGGCTGGCTGACTTAATGTGAAAATGTTATCTGCCATGGATCACATCTGATTCTGTCATAGACATGGGGGGTATTTTCTGGAAGAATCATGGACATGCATTACATCTGCCATTGCATATTATGTTTTAATGTATCGGCTATGCTTTTGAACACCATCAGGCCAATACCTTTTGTCATAGCCTTTGAACCTTTGAATCTATGGTGATGTCCATGAAAAAAAAAAAAACATACTGTATTACTGTTTTGATGAGATTTGTCTGCAGTGCTGACATACAATCCAGAACTCGGAATCTGATGGGTTGCCTTTGGATGTACACACAAGTTTACACTAAACAATCCTTAAAGAGAAGGTGAGATATATTAATGAGATATATTTCATTGACTGACTTCACAAGCCTCACAAAAGCATCAGCTAGAAAGTAGAGGAATTATTATGCTAGTAGCTATCTAAATGGGTAAGGGCAATATAACTGACAGGTACAGTTATCAGGCCAACAGCACAAATGGAGATATAAAATACATTTATGTAGTTATTTGCAGTTTGTTTATTTGCAGTTTGTTTTCCAGGATAGTCCATTGGGCTACAAGGAGCCCATTTTCAATGGAGTCCTGGGGAGAAAAGCTCCAGAGAAATACAAATACATAGTACAGAAAGAGCACAAATCCATAGTATACATTTCAATTAAATGTTAAATATATATTTTGTATAGTACAAACCCAGACAGTCACCCTGTGCATTAGACATATAGCTTTAGTATCCCTGAAGCCAAAATATAGACAACAGGCATATGTGGCACAGTCATCACTTGCATAGAGTGGTTTGTGATGTTGCAGGAGGCCTAGGCTGCCACAAAAGGTTAGTGAGTTTGTGTGCGACTCAGCAAGGGCAGCAGCAGGAACATGTAAATGTAGCATGTGTGTCAGGTGCTCTGTGTAACATTGTTGTGTGTGTCTGCATGAACACAACCAAGCTCAGTGCTACCCCTGTGTCTGTATGTTGGACAGCTGTTGAGCCATGCATGGTAGAGCTGACGGTTCATTGTCTTTGCCTCCAACCACGAGAACTGGCTCTGCCAGGAGATGCACTGGCACCCCTACACCTAAGGTCAGATGGGGTGCTACTACCTGAGGCTGACTGAACCTGAGGGAGACTGATGTCTGCTGGATGTGCTGCTTTCATGGAAATGTCCATCGACCCCTTGGCCTGCTAAGTCTGGAATTGGGCAGCACACACTGTGATGGAGCAGTGGATGTACTGCCACTATGGGAGTTTGATCGGGCATGGCCACATTGGCCCTTAGCAGATGTAGTTGCTGACCTAAGCCCAAGAGGTCAGTGCTGCTGTCCCAGCAGATGATTCATCACAGACAATGTACTTTCCATGACAGATGCTCTCCGCTCCCTCATAGACAAGTCCTGTTCATAAGTGTCATTTAGCTGATCCATTGCATAAACAACACGGTGGAGGCAGTCATGGATGTCAGACTGTGCCACATCTAGAACCCTGAGCATTCTTTTAGAGTGATGTTATGAACGTGCCTTTGCCTCCATTATGACCCTAAACCTACATTGAGTGACACATGGAGGGACACCTCCACCAGGTGGTGGAGGGACGGCAGGCCTCTGATGAGAACCCTTATGAATCTGCCTGTGTGACACCTCACCAAAAGTTTTGATGTGGACAGTGTCAATAGGCACTGAATCCATGGTAGCCACACTTCTCCAGTTTATGTCCTCGCCCTGCAACTGTCCAATATCTGTGGCCTCAGTGGACTGGGTATGCGTAGGCATACTGTGTCTGGGGATCCTTAGTGGGGTGCAGGATGTCAACTTCTGTGTCATATTCAGCCTCTGCATCCCCCAATTGTGCCTCACATTGGCCACCATCATCATGAGACTCTGAGGCACTGACATCAGGTGGCGCAGGGGACACAGATCCACTTCCATGATCACCTGTGATAAAAGAAACAGGATGACAGTAATACCTGTACTACTATGCTGCAATATATGCTAAGCAATTTACACTGCTGTCACTGTTACAGATATTTAAACCTATCAACCACTTATAGCAATACGTGTGGACAAAGCCATAAATAGTGGGTGGACAAAGACTCAAGAATAGGAACAAATATTAAATAATATGCTCCTACAGACCTATACAGTTGATGAAATAACAGTCTTTGCTTCACCATGACATATCTGAAGAGTATGCAGTTTGAATGTGATATTTGTGTCATAATATTTAATGTTTGCAATCATTAATAAATTGTCAATAATCTGCCAGTCGGTTACTATGATCTTAAATATGGGCCAGAAAAGGAGTACAAAATTGTGACATTCAGCAAAAATCTGTGCAGCAAACAGATATACAGATAGTACTGCTATACATACAGCAGACCTGAGAGGATGGTATAGCAGATATGTGGGAGTAAATATACAGTACAGACAAACAATTATTCCATTTACCAACTGCTGCAGCCCTTGGCCAGTGAATTCCTGACAGTCCCGAGAAAAGTAAAGGAAGACATAATGGCAACAGCAACACACATTTAACAGTACAGCAGGGGTTAATACTGTTACTCATCTATATGTACAGTCAAATTTTATCAGGAATGTGGCTGACAACCTTAAAATAAGCGTTAAACTGCATTTATCTGAAATACCACCAACCAATACCCATACAAATTACTGCTATATACACTTATGACAGACTGCAGCACTATTTTAATTAGGATGTAACAAAGCATACCTAGCAGCTCCACATGTGATGTGGGAGTGGCACCCATATCCAGAACATATGGCTCAAGGATTGATGGGAGCTGTCCTGTGTGGAGATGTGTGCCAGGAATTCCTCTGTGGCAGTTAAAGGACGTGAACACTGCAGCTATCTTAATTACCCCCCCACCAAAAAAGCAATCAGCCACACATTAAAACTATTGCAGAATGAATGCAACCGTATTCTACTGGTGGTCTAAGAAAGGCTATTTGCAAGCTCCTCTTTGAAACTTAGGAGTAGCATCCACATCAAGGACATAATGGCTGTTGGAGCTTTTCCGAGTGGTAATATTTGCCAGGAATTCCTAGCGGTGCTGAGGGGTTCTTCTGCTGTAGGCCCACCACCAGTGACCTGATGATCGCATGCAACTTCAGCTGCACGCCACCTGGCTGCATGGATCATATCAGTAGCTCTGTGACGCACCTGCTCATAGTGCAACTCTGTTGGCCCACCCCGTTGATATTTTGGGCAAGGTCATCCCAGAGTTCTGCACATTCAACCATTCTTGCCAGCTCTCTTCACAGCAGGACCTCATGGTGTTGTCTGAGCGCATGTATAGTCAGCTCATTTTTGGCCTCCGAAAATGGTGGCCTTAAGCCTATGGGGCATATCATTTACTGAAAGATGAAATAATCATAACACATACAAGGATCCCATAAGTACAAATAAATTGTTGAGCAGATAATGCAGTAAAGGAAGGCTCCCTTTATTCAACAATGGATTACACTGTAAAGATTCAACAGTAGCCGGTAAATAACAAAGGTGGTTACAAAACTAAGAGTAACAAGAGCAACATATTCTTCATTGTGCCCCTAACAGATGCTGAACTATGTTACCCACCCAACATATTAGTCCACTCTAGTTCGTGCCATAGCAGGACATGATCTTCCCCCTCCCCACCCCCTCCCCCCCAAAAATACCCACACCAAAAAAAAAAAAAAAACTAAATAGGCTAAGGAACATTGCTAACCAAACAACAGGGAAATGTTAAAAGTACTGTCAAAGTCTCTTTCCATGGAATGTGTGCATATAGTTAGCACACAGCATAATACTTTCTGCCTACTCTACATCCTCTGTACCTCTCACATTGCTGGAAAAGAAGGCAATGTAATGAATATGTTTCTAAGAAATGCACACAGATTTACTTCACATTTATTGTTATTTACATTCCAGGAAATGCATTATTTGGGTTACAAGACTGATACATACCTGATATGGAGTACAATACTCCTCTGTCGAAATATAGTGAATCAGAAGAAATGTGCATCTGAGTTAGAATCATGTAATAACACTCATCCACATTAGTTTGCCCAGCTACTCATTTGCCTTTTTATCATGGAGTACATTAATAATTGATTGCATGTATCCTACTCTGTACTTCAGTAATGCTAATTACAGCATGCACAACTGAAATGCATGCTAATCCTGTGGAGCTAGTGAACAAGATATAAAAGCATCCATGTTGTTTCCCATGTTTTATTTATTTATTTTGTATTGAGAAAATACTGGAGTACAGATGCAAAGTAGGCAGAGAGAGATTGTTATTAGCTGCTGCTTTTTGAATACATCTGTCTGTGCCACTGGCTGAAGACAATGCTGCTGCTGGCAATTGCCATACACAGTGAAGGTGAAAAGTTTGCAGGGCACATAGACACTGGAGGAACTGAGTAACCTGTCTCAGCATTTACTCAGAGACAGAGATGAGTGTAGGAAACCATCCTAGTGGTAATAAAGGTATGTGTTTCAACACTATTTCTTGTCACTGAGGCATTTCACAGACTAGCAGGGGGCATGTTTGGTGTGTTACAGGCATAACCTTCCAGGATCTTCAAAACATCACTGCATGGTATGCTACAACTTGGCAAGTATAAACATTAATTCTGAGTATATTTTCAGAAGAATGTTACAATTTTAACATTTATTGCATTATCCTAAATTAATGTGTGCCTTATATTGGTGTCATGTACACATGACAACAAGAAATGGGGAGCAGGGTAGGACCTACATTATCCATGAGGTGTATGACTCCTGCCATGTCATTTTTAACAGCATTTGTATCATCTGCCATATGTATGCTGGCAAACCTGCCAGTTAACAAGAATTCCATATGTGCCCCATCTCCCAACTGTTCCGGATGTGTGCTATGGGGGATATCTCACAGGCTCACGTAGGGGTGGATGCCTTTGCTCCCCATCTACAAAATAACAGTCAGTGCTAGTTTATGCTAGCCAACATGGCTTTACTTATTTGCCAACTGCATAATATATTCCCAGTTAATATCCTTCAACATTGTAAAGGCAATAACATAGAACTATTTTCACACACGTTCTGTACCACAGTACTGGTCAGATGATTGACGAGTGACAGTGTTATATAATTGAAAACAAGAATCATAACAGCCTGTGTAAGGAGTAAGTGCAGTACTTTCCAAATTAAACATTTCACTAAGTGTACATCTAACATGTACAGTCCCTGTTTAAGTTGCTTGTGTGCTGAATGATTTTTACTACTTGCTGCAGAGGTTTATGTGAGAACATTTGCTGTAGGGCATCCATCCATTGCTTTGAATCTACATTGTATGTTGATCTGGATTGTACATGTATGTAGGCATACTCCCTGTGTACCAACAAATTGCACTGTGTATATCGTACATTGATTTATTTTTCTGCGTGTTATCACTTTTTATGTTTTTTACAATTTGAGCCTGTATGAATCGTACAATGAATATAAATGTAGCGACAGATTATGTAACTTCTTCTGTGGCGCAAGGAGTTGTGTCATTGTAAGTTCACATGGTCCTGGGTTTGAATACAAGTATTGTAGTCTTGTTTTTTGTAATGTGTCCTTGTAATAGCAAACAATACAAAGAAGTCTAGATACTTATATCTTCAATCTTGTTGTGGGAACAAGTGTGAGAGTAGGCCTGCCATAGCTCAGGTCCAGAGTTCTAATAGTGCAGAATCTGTCCTTTTTAATTGTGCCCCACTTCACATGATAAGTTATAGTAGTTGACCAAGTAATTCCTATGTCATAGTTATTGTCCTGATGGATGAAACAGTCGCATTATATCAGTTGTGCAGTTTCTTTATTAATATCTGTATAATTTCACATATTGTACTTATTTAGCTTCGTGCAGAGACGTTGCCTGTTTTTGGGTGATATTAGGCAGCACGCACCATCTTCAAATGGTGCATATTGTAATGTTCTGCATTCTCAATATCTATTACAACTGTAATTGGCGGGAAAAGACATTGTACATTGGTGTTCTGCATTACACATGGCTGGCATTCAGGGAGAAGTTTTGAGATTTCATTCTCAAAGGTGGGGTGTGCAGGAGTCCAAAGTGTTTTGGACTCCTAGTGAACATTTAGGGTCCCTGGCTGTTGCAGGAGCACTATCGTAGATCCAGTTACAAATCAGATGCATGGAATAGTTTGACCTGGTATTTGTCCACTGTTACCAGTATCCCCCACACTGTCAAACAGTGTAGAAATCACTGAAGACCTCAGGATGAGGAAGAGGGATACTCTCAATCATTGGATCTGTGAATATAAGATTGATGGTGCTTCACTAATGTGTGAGTAACACTTACAGGCACTGCTTGAATGATGAAGCAGCTGCATCTGTTTCTTATTACTGATCTTAATATGCTTTATTTTTTCCCATGGCTAATGCAGAGAGAACACTAAATGTGTGAGACTATGAGGGAAGATTGAGAAGGATGAGAGATGCAAGTGGTATGTATGCTTCAAAACAGTACTATTATTTTAGAATAGGGAGTAAATGCAGCTTATTGTGCTAAACACTTGTATCACTTTGAATATGCATTTGTCCATTTTAATGCAATATTATGCATGCATTAGTGTGACCACAGTGATGGTGTGCTGTGCCTTCTGTGTAGGTTGGGCTGGCAACTCGGCACTGTAAAAATCCACTGCCAATCAATCTGCGGACCGGTGATCCGTTGTGGCAACCCCTAACTGGGAAAAGCCAAAAGGCATCATGCATGCATTATTATGTTTAGTACCAGTGCAGTATTACAGAGTCAACAGGGGTTGTCATTTAGAATACCACACTTCCAAACTATACAGTGCATGTTTAAGTTGATATAAATATTGCAATATAAATTATGACCTATATACCAGGGACACCTAGAGCGTACTGCCGAGCATCATTATAATAGTGAAACAAGTGTGCTGGCATTATGCTGTATTCCAGATGGGAAAGTACAGTATTCCATTAGTCACTGCTTGTGAGTTCGAACAACGCACTCCCCAAATTTAAGGGCAGCTATTTGCAAAGATGTTTTAGCCTGTCATCAATAAAAGTTAGTAGTGTTACATATTCATAATGATAGCAGTGGAAATGTAGACATCTATACCTTTTTCTCAAATGGCCCACTGTAAAATGTAACCATGGTACATATATATGTTCAATATACAATCATGCATGATTGCTAGATGCAATCTGATCAGTAGTATAGTGTGTCTTTGTTAGCAACAGGGTAGTATTCAGCGTAATAAAGGTATTTATTAGCATTTGTTATTGTTATAAGTAAATTATAATAGAACATAGTACATAAATTGTAGAAAGCTTTGTATATTATCTGTGCAGTTACTTCTTCTTCTTTTTTTGGCTGCTCCCATTAGGGGTCGCCACAGCAGATCAACTGTTTCCAGCCTCTGCATCTTGCTCTGTCACACCAACCACCTGCATGTCCTCTCTCACCGCATCCATAAACCTTATCTTAGGCCTTCCTCTTTTCCTGTTACCTGGCAGCTTCATCCTTAGCATCTTTTTCCCAATATACTCTGCAGGGTACCTGTCAAATCTTCGAATGCTCAAAATTTCAAATGTTACATGGCCGAGACCAAACGTTCTAAATTTTTAGTGCTTGAAGATGGACTTTCAACGGCACCGTACGGTGCAGATAAGGGAGAATTTCCCTTTTCTGCACTGAAGTCTCGGAGTTGGTATATTTAAGTAGGGGGGGTGTGGGGGGCACAGGGGGGGTTGCACCTCCTGCCTACACTGTTGGCGTTTTTTTTCTGTTTTCTTTTTTTTTTCTTTTTTTTTTTTTTTTTTTTAATGCTCGAACATCCAAATGTCTGACATTTTGGATGTTTGAACATTTAACATAGACCCATTCTGCATCCCTCCTCAGAACATGTCCAAACCAATGTAATCTTGCCTCTCTGGCTTTGTCTCCAAACCTTCCAACCTGGGCTGACCCCCTAATATACTTATTCCTAATCCTGTCCATCCTCGTCACACTAAGTGCAAATCTTAACATCTTCAACTCTGCTACGTCAAGCTCTGACTCCTGCCTTTTTTGTCAGTGCCACTGTCTCCAACCCATATAACATAGCTGGTCTCTCTACCCTCTTGTAGACCTTCCCTTTCACTCTTACTGGTACTCGTCGATCACAAATCACTCCTGACACTCTCCACCCACTCCATCCTGCCTGTACTTTCTTCACCTCTCTTCCATACTCACCATTACTCTGAACTGTTGATCCTAAGTATTTAAACTCATCCACCTTCGCCACCTCTACTCCCTGCATCCTCACCATTCCTCTATCCTCCCTCTCATTCACACACATATATTCTGTCTTAGTCCTGCTGACATTCATTCCTCTTCTCTGTAGAGCATATCTCCACCTCTCCATGGTCTCCTCCACCTGTTCCCTACTCTCACTACAGATCACAATGTCATCTGCAAACAGTATAGTCCATGGGGACTCCTGTCTGATCTAGTCTGTCAACCTGTCCATCACTATTGCAAATAAGAAAGGGCTCAGAGCTGATCCTTTCTGTAATCCCACCTCCACTTTAAACGCATCCGTCACTCCCACCGCAGACCTCAACGCTGTCACACTACCCACGTACATATCCTGTACTACTCTTACATGCTTCTCTGACACACTCAACTTCCTCTTACAGTACCACAACTCCTCTGTAGACACCCTGTCATATGCTTTCTCTAAGCCCACAAAGACACAATGCAACTCCTTCTGAACTTCTCTGTACTTCTCCATCAAAGCTCTCAGAGCAAAGATTGCATCTGCAGTGCTCTTTACTGGCATGAAACCATACTGCTGATCACTAATCATCACCTCCTTTCTTAACCTAGCTTCCACTACTTTCCCATAAAGCATGCTGTGACTGATAAATTTAATCCCTCTGTAGTTACTACAGCTCTGCACATCACCCTTATTCTTAAAAATCGGTAGCAAAACACTTTTTCTCCATTCCTCAGGCATCCTCTCACTTTTCAAGATTTCATTAAACAATCTAGTTAAAAACTCCACTGCCATTTCACCTAAACACCTCCATGCTTCCACAGGTATGTCATCTGGACCAACAGCCTTTCCATTATTCGTCTTCTTCATAGCTATCCTTACTTCCTCCTTGTTAATCCACTGCACTTCATGATTCACTATCCGCACATCATCCAGCCTTCTCTCCCTCTCATTCTCTTCATTCATCAGCCTCTCAAAGTACTCTTTCCATCTGCCCAACACACTCTCCTCACTTGAGTACCTATCCCTCATTATCCTTGATTACCCTTACCTGCTACACATCTTTACTAGCTTGGTCCCTCTGTCTAGCCAATTGGTTCAGGTCCTTTTTTCTCTCCTTAGTGTCCAACCTTTCATACAACTCTTCATACGCCTTATCCTTAGCCTTCGCCACCTCTCTCTTTGCCATGCACCTCATCTCCTTATACTCTTGTCTACTTTCTTCATCTCTCTGACAATCCCACTTCTTCGCCAACCTCTTTCTCTGTATACTGTCCTGTACTTCATTCTACCACCAGGTCTCCTTGTCCTCCTTCCTCTTTTCAGATGTCACACCAAGCACCTTTCTAACCATCTCTCTTACTAGCTCTGCTGTAGTTACCCAGCTATTCGGTAAGTCTTCACTGCCACCCAGTGTCTGTCTTAACTCTTCCCTGAACTCAACTCACGATTACCCTTTTTCAGTTTCCACCATTTGATCTTTGGTGCTGCCCTCACACTCATCCTCCTCTTCTTGATCACCAATGTCATCCTGCAAACCACCATCCTATGCTGCCTAACTACACTTTCCCCTGCCACCACTTTACACTCTCCAATCTCCTTCAGACTGGCCCTCCTACATAAGATGTAATTCACCAGTGTGCATCTTCCTCCACTCTTGTATGTCACCCTATGCTCCTCCCTCTTGTTAACATATGTATTCATCACAGCCATAATCCATCCTTTTTGCAAAATCTACTACCATCTGACCTTCTGCATTCCTAATGGTTTTTTTTCTTTCACTCACCCCACACCTTCTCTTCTTTTTTATAATATTATATTATATATTTAATCATATTTTCCATTATAATTATTTTATATTACTTATGTTTTATATAAATGCTATTTTGTATATTATTTTGTCTTATATTTATTTCATAATTGGATTTTAATTTTATTTGTTTTTACTACAGCATGACAGGGTAGGACAGTTCCCCCTGAAATGCCTACACTCCCTCCACCAGCTACAGCAACATCCTCAAGTAGTTCTGTCCCTGACAATAGGGCTGTGGTTCCCTTTGGGAGCAGAGGCAGACGGGGGTGATTATGTCACCAGAGCTGAACTGCTAGGTTTGGTGAGTAGTATTGTGTGCCACACAACTGGTGCATGCCTATGCCGAGCGGAGACATCGTCATACTTAATAACACAAGGAAATGCAGATGTCAGACACATTAGCCATTGGCACAGTGAGGTGACAGTGCTGACAGTCCATTGGTTGGGGACTTGATTCTCACCATCAATAAACATGGCATCCATAGGCTCACGATTCCCAAACCCCCACCCCAGCAAAGGTGCTCACCCCCTTCTTGTGTCCTTCACTGACACTGTCCTTGTCTTTTATGTCTTGTCTGTCTCTAAATGCTAATTCCAAAATTGCCTGCCCAAGACTTACGTATGTCGCTTCCCCAACATTCCACTCTCTCCATAAAAAAAAAAAAAAAATCTTCCCATATATAGCTTTCCATTTCGCAGATGTGTTTACTTGGCACCTAATTTAGTCCAGATGGCTTCACAACACAGTTATGTTGTTGTCATCCTTCTGTCTAGAGGTGACAGTCCAAATGCAGCTAAAAATGTGTACATGTGCCAGGTTGTTAATGTTGAAGACATGGACAGCTATGGTTCTTACCTACAACCTTCCTGCCCATTCCTACATTCCTTCATTCCTTTCACTTTGTTTTTCCCAGTGCTTGCTCCCCATTTCCCCCACTTTCATAGCTTCCCGTTTTCTTTTCTTTAAAGAAGTATTGCGCAATGGTAAACAGGAACTTACTCATTTTTATTGGATATCAGTAACGTAGCACCAGATATTTCATCGTTATTGCATTGAGTGCATACACAGCTGATAATGTTGTATCTTCTCCTGTAGCTGCAGATGTATCATGACCCTCCAACAACAAAAACCTTAACACCTTCTGTCACAGTAGGCAAAGTCACACATATTCAGTAATATATCAATATGTTTTTCACCCTACTTGATCCCCCTTCACTACTTTCTTATCTGTCCATATTTCTTTTGTAAAAAAATTCCACTCTGTGTGCATTGCACATACATGCTCAAATGCTAGAAAGTTTGTTGGGGTATTTCAAATGCTCATGTGCACTTGTAACAGTACGACCTGCAACACTATTACAACCCACTAACACATATGAAAATAAACAAATAAGGCATTACATGATGCTGTTTTCGAACCTAGTACCATCTGGACCCAGAATGTGGAGCATGATTATGCTTTAATGAGCTAAACCCATGACTATACCCCACAACAGAGTTAATGAAGCAACGAGGGTGTATGTATATCGATTTTATATACATGTGTAATGTGTGTGTGTGTGTGTGTGTATATATATATATATATATATATATATATATATATATATATATATATATATATATAGATAGATATATATATATATATATATATATAGATAGATATATATATATAGATGTATATAGATATATTTATATATAAGTACTTACCAAATAGTTTCTGTTGAGTATCCTAGAAAATACTTGCTACTCAACTTGACTATATGGCACCATGTGTTAAAACAGTGATATCTTTCTTTGGTTAGAAGCCCATGGTACTGGCTTCCATTATAGTTGTGCTATCATGTCTGCATGTTGCTGAGTGCTGTGCAGCAACCCACAGAAAACACATTATTGAAAATAAATGGAGAAGATTTGACAAAAAAAACAGGGTGAAGGTTCCAATACTTTATTTATAGCAGAACAGAAATGATTGTACTTGAAACAGCATGTTTTTACCCACCACTCATGCTTATTTAGAGTGCACACCATAGACATTTTTATACATTTGAAAACATGTATGCCACTTAGCATTGCACAGACACTTTAAAACAACTGCTTTGGTTTGTGTGATGCTAAGCAGTGTGCACCTTTTGTAACTGTATACGAAAATAACTTACAAAATAGTGCTATGCCACTTTATTTGTATAACCTGCAATCTCACAACAGTATGAAGAAAGTGTGTATGGCCTGGATTAGAACCCCGGTCCATCTGCACTGCAGTCTAATGTTTTGCACATGTCCCCACATTTTGTCACCTGTACAGTGTATTACAGCTGCTACCTAAGTAAATGAATTAATAATCATGCAATACCTGTCATTTACTCAAGTTTGTTATAGACTTATTTACAACATGTCACTTTACTGACTGCCTTGTGTCCTCCCATTGTGTATGTCTTTGTCCAGATGTATTACTCTGCCAAGTTGACAAGTTTATTTGTGTTATTGAATTAATATTTTATCAGAGTTATGCAGCATCAAATGCACTTAATTTGGACTATATGACAATTAGTATTCATTATTTATAACACATCTGCTAATTAACTGACTCTGTGGCTTGACGGGTCAATGCATTGTTGTTGAAGTCTGATGGTACCAGGTTCAAAATAGGGTGCCTGCGAAACTTTTACAAATGTGCACTATAGTTTTACATGTATTCACTGATACTACTGCCACTTAACATTGCTTAGCGATGGTGAGCATCGCGTAATAATTCATGTTATGTAGTCCTATCTCGCCATCATTCTTACTGATGGGATCGGAGCCGATCCTCGGCTCCAACTCGGCCTATTTACAAGCTGGGAAGTCTTCTAGTTGGCTCGTGGCTAGGTAGGTATCCCATGGTGCACCAGTACGATCCCCAGATCTTGTTTACCACATGGACGAGTTCGGATTTGCTTCTTCTTGGCTCTGGCTAAGTTTTTCAAATTTGTTCAAAATTTTGGATAAATCTTCTGTTTTACCTTTGATAGTGTTATATAGCATTGTATAGTTATAGTTAGTATAGTTTTTGCAGTTAGAATAGTTGTGTTTACTATTGCACCATTTGCCTGCAATTTCTTTAAGTACAGTTGACCTTTGGCCTAATAGTACTTGGTATCCATTGAATTTGCCACTTCTCTCTTGGTTAATATATTTGTTTCATACTTAAGTATTAGTAGTTGTAGGCACCTTTTGTGCTCGGTTAGGATGTATGTGTTTGTTAAATAGCTATAAGTCATAACTTTTTGCGGATCTTTCACTTGCTGATATTTCTTGTTATCAGTGTTACAAACAGAACAAGGTCGTGTTCACCTTGTTTTAGTATTTTCCACAATTTGGACTATTCCTGTTTTGGGCGTGTGTGAGTCTCTCTAATTGTTTCTGTACCCCCTAGGTCCGTTTTAGTTAGATGACCTAGTTTCCCTTTCTTTATTCCTGCCTGGGCTAGGCCCGGTTAAGTTACAGTACCTAGTCTTTGTGGTGTCTCTTTACCGTTCCTGTAGGGCTAGGCCCGTTTAAGTTAGAGGACCTAGTCTTCCCACTTTCTGTGTGTGTGTGTGTGTGTGTGTGTGTGTGTGTGTGTGTGTGTGTGTGTGTGTGAGAGTTCATCTTCTGTGAGATGTCTAAGGAAAGCAAGGATCATAAGGCATCTGGCTTTAAAAAATGCATCAAATGCTCACAGAAGATGTCTATAACGGATGGCCACAGTAACTGCATTTACTGTCTTGGGGCCATCCACTTACAGAAAACTTGCTTATCTTGCCACTCTTTTAGTGCTAGGGTGTTGCAAGAAAGAAAAATAAGCTCATTCTAAAAGGTCTCCTAAAACCTTTTTTTGAGGAAGATCTGGCTAGCTCTTCCTCCTCTGCTAGATCTCAGGGATCTAAAAAGGAAAAGTCCAAATCCCCTATAGAGGCCCTTCCTGGCACTGGCTGGTGGCTCAGAGCCACCTCTTAAAATTAATAAGCCTGAAAATTTTTCTGTCATCGGTCCCACTGAGTTCGGAGCTGATCGGGAGTTGTACTACTGCGATTACAGGGTCGACGACAAGTAGCTCAGAGCCGACCGCTGAGAGTATTCAATGGAGCCGGTCTATGGACCCTTTACCGGTCTCTCCTACATTGAAGTCACCAATAGTGCAGAGATCCCATTCTCATACTCTGTCCTCCAGGTCTTCCAGGAATTTATCAGAAGAAGATGTGGAGAGGGTAGTGCTGAGACTTTTGAAGTCGTCTGCCTTACCTAAACTGTTGTTGGCTCCAACCCAGTCGGTGCCGGGGCCACTTGAGTCCGTTCCCCCTTCTGTGATTCCTCCTCCAAGCCTTGCTGGTCTTTCGAGCCAGAGTGTTTGGTACCGTTGGTGGAACCCTCGGTTCCAGCTCCCCCTGTGGTTGTTTCGGAGCCAAGTTCCGCTCTGACACTCTCGGTGCCATCCATCGTGTCTGGGAGCCGAAGCTCCCCGGTCGGCCCTGACCGGGATGCCTGGAACCAAACCTCTTCAGTTCCAAGCCTCCCTCTCGGCGTGACGGAGAGGGTGAGCTCGGATCTTACGTCCATATCGGAGCTGATGGCTCTGGAACCGATGGCATCCTCGGTCACCTCAGAGCCGAGGAGGTCTTTGGAGCCGGAGAGGTTGGCATTCGATATGATGAGGAGTGTGCTGTCCCGAACATCAGCTCCTACCAAGGGTACTGACACTCTCCCCCCTAGGGCACCTACTTTTGTCTCAGCTCCTACTCTCTCCCTGGATAGCAGAGACCCTGCAGCCACAGGAGCCACCAGCTGGTGGCCCCCACTCTTCCGAGACCTCTCCTGAATATCCTTCCAAGGAGCCCCCATGGAAGAGAACATGCAAGAGGAAGCATGTAGACTCCCAGGATGAGTCTCTTACCTCGGACACTGACCTCGAGGAGTCAGAAAGGTCCCCCAAGTCGTCCTCTGATGATGTGTCCTTCGTAGACATCCTGGAAATCCTTAAGCAGAGGTGCGGCTGGCCCACTGTCACCCCTTCTGATGAGGAGACAGTGTACCTGAAGGCTTTCGGGTCTCAACCTTCAGCCTCTTGGGTCATTACCAGTTTTGTGCTCTGCCATTTGGTCTCACCACAGCTCCCAGTGTGTTCGTGTGTGGCAGTAGTGACAGCTCACTTGAGACGTTTGTGTCCATATCTGAATGACTGGCTGTTGACCAACCCCACCAGGCATCTACGTCTTCAGACCAAGGAGGCTACCATTCAACTTTGTGCCCAGTTTGGGGTTTCTATAAACTGGGAAAAATCTGCCTTATCGCCCTCTCAATCTGTGAATTTTATAGGCGCAGAGATAAACGCAGTAGACATGTTGGCTCATCTTCCAGTAGAAAGGGCACAGAATCTGGTTCTTCAATTCAATGCCCCCCATACGAAATATCAAGGCCAAGACTATTCTGCAGCTTTTAGGGACCATGGCTTCCATCATACTACTAGTGCTGCTAGCCAGACTACAAATGGGGATTCTTCAGTGGCTGCTGTCATCCCAATGGTCCTTTCAACAGGACTGTCTAAGGCACATGGCAAGATCACAAGGCTCACCTGCATATCAACATTCTAGAGATGAGGGTGGTGCTTCTGGTGTTGCAAGCACTTCACGACCTTCTGCCTCTTGGGACGATTGCGATACAATCAGACAGCATGTTGGTAGTATGGTATATCAACAAACAGGGCGGAACCAGATCATACCCACTCTGTTGAGAGGCCATTTGAGTTTGGAAGTGGGGGATATCTTCCCAGTGTTTTCTGGTGGCAACGCACATTCCAGGGACAACCAGCATGATAGCCGACAACCTCAGCTGGGCAATCTTGATGCCTCATAAGTGGTCTCTGAAACAGGAAATAGCGGAGCAGATTTTCCGCAGATGGGTACAGCCTTGCTGCGGTCTCATTGCCAGCCCAATCAATGCCAAATGCAGCAGCTACTTCTCACTCATCCCCCCTCCGGGGGAGTCACCGAGAGATGCACTTGTTCACAATTCGCCCCTGGGTCTTCTTTATGCTTTTCCCCCCTTTCCTCTCATACCCAAGGTTATTCAGAAAGGGAAATGGCTGGGAAGCAAACTGATCCTCATTGTTCCTTACTGGCCTTGTCAGGTTTGGTTCCCCTTTCTCAAGCCTCTTCTCCTAGACGATCCTTGGATTCTGGACCCAGTGCCAGATCTCTTGACGCACATCAGGCTCACTTCATCCTGCTTTACACACCCTCAGTTTGACAGCTTGGCTGCTCCAGTTCCATCCCTAGTCAGGCTTCACGACTTCTCACCCTCCATGACTCATATCCTAACGTCCTCTCATAAACCCTCCACTAGGAGACTATATTCCAGTAAATGGAGGCGATTCTCTATCTGGTCTGAGAAAAAGAATGTTGACCCTTATACTGCCTGTATTCCGGTGGTTTTGGAATTCCTGTCTGAACTTTTCCACCAGGGATCTACTGCTGCCACTATCAGGGTTCAATTGACAGTGATTTCTAATTTTCATCTAGGCATACAAGATTCTAATCTGATGTCACATAGACTGTGCAAAACCTTTCTTAAAGGTACCACTTTGTTAAGACCCCCATTTCAAGAACCTGTTGCTTCATGGGATTTGAATTTTGTGTTATCCAAATGAACGTCTCCGCCCTTTGAGGCTTCTCATTCATCCCCTTTGAAATTTCTGTCTTGGAAGACTTTGTTTTGGTGGCTATCACATTGTCCAGATGGGTGTCAGAGTTACAAGCATAGTCTGTAAAACCCCCTTACCTGATTTTTCACAAAGACAGTGTATCTCTTCGTACTAATCCTTCCTTTGTCCCCAAGGTCTGTTCCCATACCACTTTGAATCAATCCATAGAACTTCCAGTGTTCTTCCCAAATCATTTCAATGCAGCAAAATACAGGTTTCATCAGTTGGATGTCCATAGACAATTATGTTTTTATTTGCACCGGACTAAGGAATTCAGGAAATCAGACAATTTTTTTATTTTCTTCTCCGAATCCAGGTCAGGTTTACCAGTTTCCAAAATGACCCTCTCAAGATCTCTAGCTGTATAGCTTACATTTACACTTCTGAGGGAAGGCCTTTACCTTTCAAAATCAAGGCTCATTCTACGAGATCTCAGTCTACCTCTGCAGCCTTTCAAGCCAGGATCCCACTTGATAATATCTGTGCAGCAGCAAATTGGGCTACCCCTCACACATTTATTACTCATTACAAATTGGATTGAACCTTCAGGGGTAGAGCATCCCTTGGTTCCACGGTACTCAGGAGTATTTTTCCTTGAGCCACCCAAGAATAAGGTGCTAGGGACGCTGTCACATCAGTAAGAATGAAGGCGAGATAGGACTACAGAACATAAACAAGTTATGTAATCACCATAACGTTCCATGTTTGTAGTCCATCTCACCCTTCATTCTTAAGAATCCACCCTCCTTCCCCCATCCTGGAAGTACCTGGAGACAGAAAAATATTGTTATCATTTCACTGGAGACCTTTTATTATTGGCTTCTTTCTGTATGCTTGTTATTATTTCTACTAGTTAGCAGCAAACAAGATCTGGGGATTGTACTGGTGCACCATGGGATATTTACCTAGACATGAGCCAACTAGAAGACTTCCAGCTTGTAAATAGGCCAAGTTGGATCCCATCAGTAAGAATGAAGGGCAAGATGGACTACAAACATGGAACATTATGGTGAGTACATAACTTCTTTTTTCAAGAAAAGAAATGGGGAAAATAAGAAAGTGAAAGGAAGGTAGGAGTGTGCAGGAAAGGGTGTAGGTAAGAATCATAGCTATTCATTTCTTCAGCAGTAACAACTGGGCACATGTAGACATTTTAAGCCGTATTTGGACCGTCACCTCCAGAGAGAGGGGTGACAACAACATAATTGCGTTGTGAAGCCAATTGAACCACACTAGCTGTGTCAAGTAGACACATTCGTGAAATGGAGAGCTATGTATGGGACTTATTTTCTTTTAAAGGGAGAGAATGGAATGTTGGGGGAGGGACATAGGCAAATTTGAGGCAGGCATGTTGGGAAGTGATATTAACTGAAAGCATCTGGTTTCTATTTTTAGATGTCTGGGCCATGTTTGATACATGGGTGATCCCACTGTGCAAATGTGGTAAGCATCGGCAAGTGCCATGGTGCATAACGCAAACATGGAGAAAAACTAAAAAAGGCAAACATTAGAAATGCTGGAATATACAGATAACTACTTTTGGTAGGTTTAACAGGATTTTGACTTATTGTTTTGCGGTGTTCCTCATAAAACTTGTGGTTTTCAGATAATCATTCAGGACAGATGGACACGGTGGTGCAGCGGTTAGCGTTGTCGCCTCACAGCAAGAGGTTCTCTGGTTCGATTCTCGGCTGGGGTGCCTTCTGTGCGGAGTCTGCATGTCCTCCCTGTGGTCGCGTGGGTTTCCTCCGGGTGCTCTGGTTTCCTCCCACATCCCAAAGACATGCAGTAGGTGGATTGGACACTCTAAATTGGCCCTAGGTGTGAGCGTGTGCATGTGTATGCCTTCTGTGGAAGGTTGGGCACCGGGCTGGCAACTCGACACTGTAAAACTCCACTGCCAATCATGAGAGGACAGATGATCCGCTGTGGCGAGCCCTAACCGGGAAAAGGTGAAAGAAGAAGAAGATGATTCAGGACAGATGGAATGTACATGGATTCATTATCTGTGTTGTTATTTGAGGTTTCATGGCCAACATGACTGAGACGTGCTGCAAAACATCACTTAGTCAAGTTGTTCTTCATGAATATGCATTGCACACTGCCGAAAACGCTTTGCAGCTGTGTACATGGATACACTTACTGTAGCTTTTACATGGAGCCTACACGGAGTTATTGAATACTGGGGAATATTTTTCCATAACAGGCTTATTTGATTAATTCAGTACTGATGGGGAAAATAGCATACTTAGCAAATGTATTTATGTTGCCAACAGTATTTGAAAAGGAATTATTGTAGATATTTTTTTCATTTATATGAGGTTCTAGATTAAAGCCAGTAGAAAGAGTAGTTTTGTATGTAAATAAAGGAGGAGGTGATTTAGAGTTAACTAACCTAGTGTTGTACACTGCTTCATTAAATTTGTACAAAGTGTTAAAGTGGGTAGATTAAAAAGATGAGAGATTAGTGGTAGAACTGTATAAATAAAAGTACTATAAACTTTGGGGTATGGTGAAAAAGAGTGTATAAATGAAGAAATAAAATGTTAGTAAGAAAAAAATATTTTTGTGGAAAATAAAAATTGATGTTATAGAAAAAGATAGGAAAGTATGGCATAAGAATGTAATGAAAAAAAAACATTACTGTGTAAAACCATGGGAAAAACAAACAGATGAAAAAATTAAAGCTATAAAAATAAGAAGCAAATGTTGTAATCAGAAAGTAGAATGTCAACATTTTTTGAGGAGGCTGGTAATAGATAATTTGCCAGTAAAAGGAAATATGCCATATAAAAAGAAAAGTGATATCATTGGTTTACATCGTAAAGAAGAAGATACTAAGGAACATTGTTTTTGAAATTAAAAGAGTATAAAAGTTGTGGGGAATACTATGTGAAGAAGATTTTTTTGAAGATAAAATAAATGGATAAAATAAACATAAGTATGATTAAATATGGATATTATAAGAATAGAAGTAAATAATATGTTAATAGTTATTTTATGTTACATATGGAATGAAAGAATAAATGAAATTATGTTTAATGGTCAATGGATTTTAGCAGCAGTATTAAGTAAAATCAGATGACTATTATGGAAAAAGGAGTGGGATTCTAATAAGGATGAAAATTTTAGCATGATTGTATAGGACATTATGAATATGTGTAAATAAATTTGCATTTTTATATATTTGTACTTCTATAAATAATAGGTGCTGTGGGATCTTTTGCATCCATCTGAGCTACCACCAATGCAAGCCGCTGGTACCTCAGTTTAATGTCTCATCTGAAGAATGACACATTCAGGATTGTAGCACCCCCCCCCCCCCCATTTTGCTCTGCAGTATCAGCAATCCAGTCACCTAGAGCTAGAAGAGAAACCACAGCCTTCTGGTCTTCCAGAAGTATAATCAAATGTGCTACCTATTGCGCCACTGGCAGTGCTAAAAATCTCTTTTATTATGTACTTTTAAAATTTGTTTCGCTTTTGTTAAAAATGCATGGGAACAGGGCTAATGACCTGGTGAATATTTAGGTTATCCTGTAATACCTTCTACTTACTTCTCATAGAATTAACATCAAAACTGTACATGATGCCTGTGTCTATATTGGCTGACTTATTGTGGCTGTCAGTCTTTTTTTTTATGACCGCCTATAGATTAAATATTAATTCAGAAAAGAGAATCCATCGAAATTAAAACATTATTTGATCAAGAACTATAAATCTCAAACCTGTTTTCTGAAAGGGTGGACAGATAGACAGCAAGGTGAAAATTTGCTGTGCAGATATTTGATACTGTTAAATGGGAATACTAAAGTTGGACTACGTATTATTGTATATTAAATAAGGTCTGGTGGCACGATGCCAGGGTAATTCTATGGGCTAGGCTTGTAAAGACTCCAGGGCCATTAGCCTAGTACATACCTATGAACCTATATTAGTTCTAAGACTGCAAAGAATTACCTTTACTTTGAGGTACAGCAGAGTCAGAGTTGTTATATAAAAGTAGCAAGTGTTGCATTGACTTTGATGTTCTTTGTGTTTCACTGTTTCAGTCATTACATTTGGGTTATCTGCTTGCAGTAAGCCCTCAGTCGGCCTGATTAACAAAGTCTTGGGCCCTGCGTCGGTTGCTGTCCCTTCTTCCATGACGTCAGGGGTATAAAACATGCAGCCGACGCCATTACATCAGTCTTCCTTGCCGTGCGGTGCTCGAAGCAGAAGCAGTTAGCAAGTGCCGGTCGGCTGACTCCTGAAATTTTCGTTTTCGAGTTTCAGAACCGAAGTCTTCAACTAAAGCTAAGTACCCCATTGGGGAAACTTTTTCTTGCTCCTTACCGATGTCAGTAAAAGTTAATAATTGCATTACTTGTGGAAAGCAAATACCTCATAAAGATTTTCACTTGTATTGTATTCCTTGCTTAGGCCCTGACCACGACGTACCTTGCTGTCGGTTTTGTGCTTTATTTAATCAGCACACTATCCTTCACTGGTATATTTTTGCTCTAAATATTTCAGTTCTCAGTTTAATTATCCAGAAATGTCGTCGGTTAGCCATACAACTACCAGGATTTAAAAAAAAATGCAAAGATAAAGACAGAGACAGGCCGCCAAGGTCCAAAACTGCCGACGACGCTTCTCCTAAGCCAGTCGCCAATTCGCCGGTACTCAGTGAGGCGCTTTTGCAGCCCCTAATACCCACTACTTCTGATTCGCAGGCCTCTACTGAGACCCATACGGAGTCCGGTATGCCGCGATATGCTTCAACTATGGAACCCGCGGATGTCTCTACCTTGGATGGGTCCGGAGCTGCTGTGCAGGCACCGGCTTCTGAGGGTGTATTCAGGCCTACGGACTTGCTTATTAAACAGACGCCTCCTTCTTCATTTAGGCCTAAATCTCGAACCATGCCTAAAAAACTGACACACAGGCCACCTGCTCAGGCCTCTATGCCTAAAAAACAAATGATAAGAATGGCTGAAGATCTTATAACTCTAATCAGGGGAAGACAACCTCCCCCTTCTAAGAGACCTAGGACTGAAGTTGTTTATGAATCTTCTGACCGGGATTCTTATTTTTCTGATTCTTCTGATGATCTGGATTTGCCCTTCTCTACTTATGAGGATTCTGATGCAGAGAACTCTATTCTCTCTGCTTCCCCTCCAGAGGATTATTCTTTTGGTGAAACCTTACATACTCTAAGTGAGCAATTCCACTGGGAAAGCCGGGAGTTTTCTGATTCAAAAAAGAGGCTTAGGGATTTCTTACTCCTGCCTCAGCATAGGCCTTTAGCTATTCCTCCTGTACTAGATATTTTGATGCTTTTTTGGAATCTAGTTTGGCACCTGATTCTTTGCCTCCTGCTCCCAGAAAACCTGACAGATATTACTGATTCTCACAAGTTCCTTTTTAAAAATCCTATTGCGGATCCAGAGATTATTTCACAGGGACCTAAGGGCATTAAGGCTTCTACTGCTAAAAATCCAACCCCTTCTGACAGAGACTCCAGGGTGCTGGATAGATGGGGTAAGAAGGTTTACACTTCTGCAACCTTGGCCATTAGGGCTTTAAACTGCCAGTTTCATATGTTAAGTATCAGCAACATGTTATTGGCTTTCTTAAACAAAAAATTATGTTGATTCCTGACTGTGCGGGAAATAAAGAATTACAGCCTTTAATGCATTCTGCTGAACAGGTTGGAAAACATACTTTGCAATGTGGATTTGATTCATTAGAGACATCTTGCAGGGCTGCTGTTACTGGATCTGTGCTCAGAAGGCATGCTTGGCTTAAGGAGCAATCTTTGCCTGATCATGTTAAAGGTAAATTGTTGGATGCTCCCTTAAATCAGGACCGCCTGTTTGGCAAAGCTGAGGAAGTTCTTAAAAAGATGGAAGATAAAGCTAAATCTATGCAAACTGTTAAAGATTTCTTACAAGTTCAAAAGATTTCTTACAAGTTCAGCCTCCTAGATTTAGTAGGCACTTGCCCTCTAAGAATTTGTCCTTTCCAGCCCCTTCCAGGTCTTTTCAAGCCAAACCCAGACACAGCAGAAACCCCAGGTTTCAGACCCAGGGGACACACAAGACTAAGCAGTGGGGGGTTTCCACACCCAAATCAGGGAGTAGTAAGACTCCGCCCTAGGGAAAACTGTCTCAGTGACTTGCTTTTAAAACATCCAAGCAGTTCCCAACTGAATGCTCCTTTAGGCTGAAAGCTTGGTCTGCAGGCCAAAACTGGGAACTCATTACCCAGGACAAATGTTTTTTAAATATAGTGTCCCAAGGATACAGATTTTAATTCCACACCTTACCAACACCAAGTGAGTATCTACCCCCAAATCAGTGGGCAGAGGCCCACAATCAAGTACTCTCTCTCTTAAGCATGGGTGCTATTCAGTTGGTACCAGAAGAGGAAAAGGGTACAAAGTTTATTTTCCAGACTTTTCCTGGTACCCAGAAAGGGCAATACTTGGCATCCTATCCTGGGCCTTTCTATTCTAAACACCTTTCTGGTGATTCCAAAATTCAAAATGCTGACTCTTCACCAGCTGCTTCCTATGCTAGGCAAGGATGCATGGTTGGCAACACTAGACTTAAAAGAAGCATACCTGCACATCCCTATCAGGGAGTCTTGCAGAAGATACCTATGCTTCAAAGCAGGCTATATGCACTATCAGTTCTCTGCACTACCCTTTGGCTTATCTACTGCGCCCAGGGTATTTACAAAGTGCCTAGCTCCAGTCATTGCATTTTGCAGGAAAAGAAATATTCAAATATACCCATACCTGGACGATTGTTTAATTCAGGCAGAAAGCAAGGACATTCTTTTGAATCATCTGGCCTTTCTTCAAAGAGTACTGACTTGTTTGGGGTTCACCATAAATGAAAAGAAATCCCACCTGGTACCCTGTCAACAAATTATATTCCTGGGAGCAAGCTTGAATACAACTTCCAGATGGCTTTCCTCACGCCAGAAAACCTGATTCATTTGACAACTTCAAACAAGTGGCCACAAAAACCCAGCTATCTGCAAGGCAAATACTGCAAGCCTTGGGGTTCATGGCCTCCTGCATTCTTCTAATTCCATATGCAAGGCTGCATATGAGGAAACTACAGTGGTATCTCAAAAGCCTATGGTGTCAACATTCACAGGATCTAGAAGCAAGGATTCATATCATACCTTGCCTACGCCTAGAGTTCCTTTGGTGGGCAGAGGCCTGCCACCAAAACAGGGGACCACCATTCACATTACCACCCTGCCACCCAAATCTTAACAACAGAGGCATCAGACTTTGCATGGGGGGGGGCTCACCTGGCAGGGAAGTGCATTCAGGGCAAATGGAACCCAAGTCAAATGCACCTGCACATAAATCAAAAGGAAATGTTAGTTGTACAGAATGATCTGACAGCCTTCAAGGACCACATTATTCCAGGACAACTAATGGTAAAGACGGACAACACCACTGTCATGTGGTACATAAACAAGCAGGGAGGGTACACATTCTTACCCCCTCTGCAGACTAGCCATGGCATTGTGGAAGACAGCCTTGAGCTTCCAAGTGAATCTACAAGCTCAATTCCTGTCAGGAAAACTAAATACACTGACAGACGAACTAAGCAGAAACCTCATGAACCCGCACGAGTTGAAACTGGAACCAAGGATTTTCAACATGTTGACAAGCAAATGGGGGAGCCCAGATATAGACCTGTTTGCCTCCCCCCAGAACCATCAACTGGACAAATGTTGCACAAGGATTCCCCACAAGCTAGCTTGGAAAGTGGATGCTCTAGCCTTCAGCTGGAAAAAACTATCAGTTTATGCCTTTCCTCCTCTTCCTCTGCTCTCCAAGGTACTACTGAAGATCAAACAGGACAAGCCAAGGACGATTTTAATTGCACCAGACTGGCCTCGCCAACACTGGTACCCACTCTTGCGCAGTGTGTCACACTTGGCTCCATGGTACCTGCCTCAGACTCCTTCCCTGTTGTGTAAGCAGGAGAACCAGATTCTACACCCTCAGTTGCAAACCCTGAACCTAGCAGCCTGGCTAATTATCTAATCTCTCCTTTACCATCCCTCAGTAAATCAGTGATGGATATCATTTTAGAGGCAAGGAGGCCTAGTACTAGAAAATCCTATGCTGCAAAATGGAAAAGATTCTGTGCCTGGAACCAGTCTCAAGGAATGAACGCAGCAGTGCCCAACTTACCTCAGATTCTACAGTACTTGACTGAGATGCTTCATAAGGGCTTGTCTTTTTCCTCCATCAAAATTCATGCCTCAGACATTTCAGCTCATTATAGCACAGAGCCTCCCAGGGTGGCCATGGTGGTGCAGCGGTTAGCGTTGCCGCCTCACAGCAAGAGGTTCTCCGGTTCGATTCTCTCGGCTGGGTTGCTTTCTGTGCAGAGTCTGCATGTCCTCCCTGTGGTCGCTTGGGTTTCCTCCAGGTGCTTCGGTTTCCTCCCACATCCAAAGACAAGACATGCTGTAGGTGGATTGGACACTCTAAATTGGCCCTAGGCATGAGTGTGTGTGTGTGTGTGTGTGTGTGTGTGTGTGTGTGTGTGTGTGTGTGTGTGTGTGTGTGTGTGTGTGTGTGTGTGTGTGTGTGCGCGCCTTCTGTGGAAGTTTGGGTGCCGGGCTGGCAACTTGACACCTTAAAACTCCGCTGCCAATCATGAGCGGACAGGTGATTCGCTGTGACGACCCCTAACCGGGAAAAGCCAGCAGAAGAAGATAGCACAGAGCCTCCCCTTTTCTCACATCCACTGCTCAAGCAGTTCCTCAGAGGGGCCAAAAATTTAAGGCCACCCAGGAGAGCTCCAGCTCCAGCCTGGGATCTTAACTTTGTCTTGGAGAAACTCACTCTTCCTCTTTTCGAGCCAGCTGCTACTGCAGATTTAAAATTTATTTCCTGGAAAACAGCTTTCTTTTTAGCAATCACTTCTGCAAGAAGGATATCTGAATTACAGGCCCTTATGGCAGTGGAACCTTTTATCATCTTTCATGCGGACAGGGTGTCCCTCAGAACCAATCCCTCCTTCATGCCCAAGGTGGTTTTCATTGTGGCTTTTAATCAGTCCATTCATTTGCCTACCTTCTTTCCTAACCGTCAGAACAAAGGGGAAAGGATACTGCACTCTTTAGATGTGCACAGACAGCTTAGATTCTACTTGGACAGGACTAAACCTCAAAGGAAATCTGAACAACTGCTGGTGGCATTTGCTGCAGGGACAGAGGGGAAAGCTATTTCAAAACAAACCATTTCAAAATGGATAGGCCACTGCATTTATTTCTGCTATAAGCACCATGAAAAAACCTATCCCACAGGGCATCCGACCTCATTCAACCAGGGCTGCATCTACCTTTACAGCCTTTCTCAGGGGCGTCCCTACTAGGGACATTCTAGAAGCTGCTACCTGGAGTTCTGTACATACTTTCACCAAGCATTATCATTTGCCAATTTTCTCTAAATCAAGAGCTGGTTTTGCCATTGCAGTCTTGCAGGGCCTTATAGCTGGTCCTAATTCTGTTTAAATTCCTTCTCCAGCCTTAGCTTTGGGAATCTACCCAAATGTAATGACAGCAACAGTGAAACACTATGAACATAGTACAGTTGTGTACACTTACCATAAATGTAGATGTTCAAGTGTATTCACTGTTGCAGTCCTGGTTACCCTCCCTCCAGCCCCCTTTCTTCTTTTGGCTATACCTCTACTCTCACTTACTATGCTCTAAAAGCTTTTTGGTGTATTTACTTTTTTGTTGGAGGTATATCCTTGTATTTATAGATTTAATTGCTTCCCATTAGGGGGATACCTGACATCTGGGGCAAGAAAAACTGATGTAATGGTGTCGGCTGCATGTTTTATACCCCTGACAACCTGACGTTATGGAAGAAGGGACAGCAACAGATGCAGGACCCAAGACTTTGTTAATCAGGCCGACTGAGAGCTACTGCAAGCAGATAACCCAACTGTAATGACTGCAACAGTGAATACACTCAAACATCTACATTTATGGTAAGTGTACACAACTGTACTTTTTCACTGTACTGTTTAACACTCTCACTGTAGTCTTTATACTTGAATATTCCAACATGTGTGTGGCAAATACATCATGCAACCAGGTAGATGTAGTTTTTTTTTTCTGATTTCCCCTTGTACAAAAGTACCACACCTACTGCCCTTTAGTCCTCTTGTCTTGCAGGAAAATGAGGAATTATTGCTGTGCAAAGAATGTGTTAAGACTCTGGAAAGTGTTCAGCTTTTTTTTTTTTTCATGCAGCTTTTGCAGATAAAAATATGTATGCATTTAGCAAACACACATTTGTAACTGCACAGTTCATTTTCAGCGTTGTTTGGTGCAGCCGCATATCAGTAGTATTTTTTGTACTTGAGGCAATTCTTGCTTCAGCTTAGCATCAGAAAACCATAGCATATGTTGGATGTTAGCCTGGGTGTACACAGCATGCCCTATTTATTCAACATTTCCTTTGGAGCCATACACTCACAAGTTTGTTTCTTAGGGGTACATGTCAGACTTCATTTAGCATTTGATGAGATTCTGATTCTCTTGAACACTAGAAGGGCAGCAGTTTTCCCTTTTTTTTTGTATTTAGGGACAGTATGACTGTTGTCTGAGCACTGATGTGTCACTTTTATTTATGTAACTGAACAATTTCGTAGAAAAAAAAAAAGAGCAAGAGTAGAGCAGACCTGGACTGTGTTCAAAATATTGCTGCTATGCACGAGTAGCAGTTTACAGAAGTAGCATTCATTCAGAAAAAAACTACCTAAGCTACCTTTAAGTACTGCATTTTGGGAGTATGCTGATAAACATTTAATAATACTACCACTGCATCTTTAAAAAAAATACAGTTGTCATTGTTCATGTCTGTAGTTTCGTACAGCTTTTAGATGAAAATATTTTTTATCTTAGCCAGCAGATTATAGAGTTTCAGTGTATTAGTGAAATTATTTCTCTTTTTTCTTCTTCTTGACAGCCTAAAATACACCATTCATCGGGATTAAACACCTTCTAATATTAATAAACAAAGAATACTTTAAAATACTGATTAGAAATGCAGAAAACTGAATGTGGTGGGTCTGGTGGTGAACACAAGTAAATCTGAAAATGGTTCAAGCTTCTGCCTCGTTACAAAGTTGAATTATGTTTGTTTACTGTTACTACTCTATTGATTAAAAAGATATTGGCTTCCAGACTAACTTTATCAATCCTGTAAGGAGTAAACTTCATTTACAGCCTTTTTTCTGCTGCTGTTCAAAACAGAATGTTGGTAATATTGCAGTCTGTCTCAAATACAAGCCAATTAGCAAAGTTAGTGGCTAATACCCTTGAAGGTCTCCTGCAATCCTTTTGTAATTAGAACAGTGCTGTCATCTGGGTGTTTAATTATTACACTACTTATGGATTTTGGTGCTTACCCTGCCGCTACTGAATAACAGATGTAAGGATTTAAATTCGTAGCAAATCTTCCAAGACTCATAATGCGAGTGAGCTAAATGACTGTATATATTTCAGATCACTGTTCATAAATTTTGATTTTGCTTTGCATATTTTTTTTCTTCAAATAAATGAACCAACTTAGATTGCTCTTTAACTGTCCAAGACCTTTTGACTTTTTATAAGGGACAAGAATATCTCAAAATGACTAATGTCTTGAACCCAATTTCCTTTTATAATGGGGTGTAACTGTCAGAAAATAGCTACAGGAGAAATGACTTTTTTGTCTTAGTAAACAGAAGTATTTTACATTTCTTAGCACTGATTAGCCAGAAGATCTTTTCCTATAAGCAGGCAGATGATAACTACATCATCTGCTGTACCTGTAACAATTTAATTGGACAAGGCAGCCCAGTCAGGCATTGCCCAGTCCTGACTGGGAGACATGAAATTCATTGTCATTGTTGTCCCTGTCATTTTGCATCGTTTTTATCATACTGCAGCATTTTCCTCACTTCAGTGCCTTTTTACCTCCAGGAAACGAGGATTATGGCTGAGGTTGGGGTGGGGGAAGACTTTGAACTACATTTACCTTCAGGGAACCAAAGATTAAATTGGTTTTGCTCACTGACTTGGTAGATTCTTATATTATTGCATGGTGGATCTTGTTTAAGAAGTGCTGTATATTGTAGTGAGGTATTTACTTTTGCTGCTTATTTCTGCATTATGTCTGAAGAGGTTTAATTCAAATATGGCTTTGAGAGTACTCCTGCCAAAGTGTTAGGCCAAGAGCTCACATTTTTTAAATTTTTACAGATGCTTATGTATTTGTTTATTCTGCTTTAATTCAGTAACTTATTTATCAAGTTGAAATATTTTCCAGTCTCGGTGCAGAGACGAAATATATGCTATTTCATTTAATTTTCATTAGTCAGAAGCTGGGTCAAGCACTGGTAATTGATGTGCAATGGTTCCACACGAAGACATGTAACCATATTTCTGCAAGTTATTTTGTTACATAATCATAGTTATATGTATGTGTACATTACACAAAGAGGTTGTAGCACTTTCAGCTGTTCTCCAGACACCACATTGAATGTAATTAGTGAAGGCTTTGGCATGCTGCAGAAATGTACTGTTGGACACACTTGCTCTCTGGCACTGTTTTAAGTGCTGATAAGGAATGCTAGCACTAATGGCCAAACAATCGTGAACAGCTCTTTAAGGTTTCAGTTCCTCATATAAGCCAGAATCTGCAGTGTATTTCAGTATTTTTATTATGTAGTCTAGAATAAGCGCAATTTGAAAGAAATGATTGACCCTGTGGACTACAAGCAAAGACTAGCACAGAATGCTTTATAGCAGTTGTATTTTATAGCAAAAAAAACTGCCTAATCTTAGGGGATTTACACATAATAGTGGTACAATGTGATACGGTTGGTAGAATGTTAGTTTTATCCTCATAAATATCTAATTCACGGTTAGATTTTGTACACAGTATTTACAATGACTCTATCATGGACTGCTCATGTATATTGTGACTCTGAGATACTGGCTTTTGAAAGATCACTTGTTAAGCACAAATATTTTTAACTGTTTAAGTATGTTTTTGTACAGTTTGGCAGTACAGTTCACTTTTCAAAATTTACAGGTATTCTAACCTGAAGTGTGCTTTAAGTATCAGAAGCATAAAATATATTTGCGAAATGAAATTTCAAGTAGAATGAACTTTATGCAGCTGTGTTAATGTACAGTATCAGAAGAGAGAACCTTACTAATGAGCTTCATGACTAAAATGGGCAGTCAGATACAGTTTACTTATGAATTTATTTTGTGTCTGGATTTTGGAAGTGTCTTGCTTCATATATGCCAGTGGAAACAGAACACATAAACCCTTGTCACAAATAAGGGGAGAGACAGTTGCCAAATATACATAAGTACATAACAATTCATCATTCTGTACATCATGGTCTGGTCTTCCTCTAATGTTGGGCAATCATCGTTTCATTGAATCACTGAAATGGGTGCAACCATGGATCCTGAGGGGTTGGGGAGAGATCCTACTCAACAAATCAAGAGACGATTAACACTGGTCAGTAATTGCAATATTTGACCATAAGCCACTCTGTCATTCTCTGTTCTTTTGTGTGTGTGTGTGTGTGTCTATATATATATATATATATATATATGTGTGTGTGTATGCATGATACACACACACACACACACACACACACACGTATCTCTCTCTCTCTCTCTATATATATATATATATATATATATATATATATATATATATATGTGTGTGTGTACATCTATAAACACACACACCTGTGTTTGTATTTTTTTCTCTCCTAACTAAACTAGTTGAAAGTACTGTATTTCCTCCGCTGGAGCTGTCTTCCAGCACTATCCAGTTCAGTTTCACAACAGCCACTTGTTGGTTGAGTATTGTGACCTTCTCAGAAGTGAACAGTGAATGCAACAGTGGTTTATTGTTTAACTTCTCCAAGGCTTAATTTGCCTTATAGTTTTATTCTTTAAACTCCACCTTTAAGGACTACATTTATTTATTTATTTATTTGTTGATTGATTGATTGATTGATTGCTTTTGTTGACTGGGTTGTGTAGCGCCATTTTCAATGGTGTCCTGGGAAGAAAAGCTCCAGTTACAAAACCGTCTGTTTTATACAGTGGATTAAAACATAAAGCTTAATTTTACAATATGGACATAATTTTCTTCAGAGTCATAGGGTCGAGCACTGTTTGTCTTAAATTCAGTTTGGTGTTATCCTTAATTAGTTCCCTCTCTAGGCATAGAATAGTGTGTGGTGTGGTACCTCATCAGTGCTGGGACCCTCATCATTCCTGTTTTTTACCCCATGTGTCAGATCTTGCCTAGTATCTTCCCTTAATTTTGCTCTGCGACCTGTTCCTTTATTTCTCATAGATGGAGCCAGATACGTTTGATTAGGATGAGAATGCTCCAGGCACCATTCTTTCCCAGAATGTGAGGGTCTTACCAGCCCATTCATTTCGTAAAATGATAGGATGTGTAGTAGGCTAGTTTACCTGATCTGGTGGGATATCCCTTATGGCAGCTTTCTTGAACTGTACAATTGCTGCAGTTTCTGGGAGACGTGTGCGACTACATGATTCCCTGGCTTTATCTGACACACTGTGGATAGCTTGTGTTCGTCAGGTGCATCCATTATGGGTACAGCAGTAAGGGTTCCCTCTAGGTTGAGTCAGAGCAATCTCCCTTCCTTAGGTTGGGCAGATTGTTGTTAGCCACTCCCATTCTCTGACCCAGGTCCTCCACTGCCCATGTCATTCATTAAACACACATCATCTCTGTCACAGGGTTTCATCCTTTCGTGGGAGTGGGTTGGACTCCCATTTCTAATTTTTGTAAACAATGTGGCAGGGATGCAGAAATCTGATTTTTTTTTTCTAGCAGCCTCAGGTCCCTAAGTTGCCGAAGCAGAAGTTGAATTGCAGTCAGGTTTTTCATCCTTAAAAGTCTTGCTTAATCAAAATTCTGTTCAGCTGTATTCATTAAAATCTAATGCCATCCTGTTTGGCACTAAAAAGTATGCATCTATTCCAGCAAAACCCTAGATGTCCTCTCCCATGGTGGAGAGATTATTCCCCTGGCATATTGAGTATTAGGATATGTTTTAGTACAACTTTTTCACTTACTTAGACCACCTAAGTCAAGTTGTTGAAAACGCACATAAGAACCAGGCATGTTGGGCTGATGTAAGGTGATGTACCCTCTCTTTAGCCAGGGAGATACCCATGCCATCATTAAACTGGGCATGTTGATTTGACATAAGGTTGCACTCTCTTTAGCCAGGGTGGTACTTATTGATGTAGAATGATTTTAGCATCTCACTAAGATTACCATTGCTTATGGAAGAGTAGTCAGACTTGCTTCAGGTCTTCCAAGGGTAATTAACCTGCAATGTTCTCAGCAGATGTGAGTGGTTTTCCTGCAGATCTTTTGACTTTTCTCCTGTTCTGTTTTACTTTTGCTGTCATCCACAGTGCTTCCCTCTGTTACAGGTCTGCTCACCTGGTGTATTTTCACAGGCAGCCTTAGATCCTCAGAACAGTTCATCTGATGTTGTCAATCTTCATTCATTCTTAACTGATGGGTTCGGTTCTGATCCCCCGGAACCGACTCTGCTATTATACAAAGTTAACGTCAGTCAAAAAATCTCGAGCTAAGGCTCTACCCATACTGCCTCTCTTCCCATTACCTCAGATCTCTTTTGCCACGTAGAAAATTGAACGCATCAGCCGATGCTCTCAGCTAAGTGCCAGAAATTTTCCTCTTGTTCTGAATATAATAGTTTGACTGTTTAATTCCTTACTGGTTAGTGTCGTTTGATACTTTTTCATATGAGTGACCTTTTTGGAGCTTTCTACCCCTTTTTTTTTACCTTACGGTAATTCTCTTTTTACCATTGTTAATAACAGACCTCTTCTTCCTTCTTACTGTTGGTAATCCTTAATACCATCGTTGGTATTTATTTTGTGCTTCTCTTTCTTTTCCCTTACCTGTGTGGGTATTCTTCATGTACCATAGTTGATATAGTCTTTAAAAAAAAAAATATATATATATATATATATATATATATATATATATATATATATATATATATATATTTAATTGATCTCCTTCAATAACTTTTCTTTCCCCCTTTTCTGTGAGTGTGTGTCATGTGTCACTAACTGGACAACATGGCAGAGAAACAAAAAGGGACCTCCAGGTTTAAACAGTGTAAGGACTGTGGCAGAAAGATGCCCAGTTCTGATGGGCATCTTTCTTGTGTCTACTGTCTAGGTGTCCCTCACTTGTAAATTCCTTGCAATATCTTTAAGGGTTTCAGCACCCAAACTCTTGCAGAGGGACAAAATAAATTGATTCTGAAAGGCTTGTTAGTGTCCCTTTGATGAAGCTGTATCTGAGGTGGAGACTTCAAAATCTCCAAAGTTTGAGGCAGAAAATGGAGCCATTTGGTACCATCTTCCCTGAAGGCACTTGACACATAATCTCAAAAATCCCAGGTTCCGACAGTCACTTTGGAACCGAAGGAAAAATAATATGTAAAATGTCACTATCTTGTACTCTGGCACCGAAGATAACAAAATCGGCATTAGTGCCGTCAACTAATGAACCAACTCAAACAACTTTGGCACCAACCATGACTTCAGTGCTGGCGATCTCTCCAGGCGCCGGCAATAATTGCATCTACCCATTGAGTTCCATTTTCTCCTTCTATACAACAGACCATGGTGCCAAAGGTCGGTCTAAATTTTCTCCAGATTAGATATTCCCCTTGAATAAACCCCTTTTTGGGTCAGCAGCAGAGTCCTTTCCTTTTGTTGACAGACCAGAATCCCCTTCAGGAATTGTCAATCTGTTCCTCCAGGAGTCTCTCAGAATTGGATGCTGTTAGATTTGTGGACTAGCTTTTTAGCTGCCAGAGGCCTTCCTGTACCCTCACAGACCTCCCTCCTTCCTGGAGCCGAGGCTTACTTTCCCAGGACTCCTCCATATTTTCCTGCTTCAACCTCCTCCTAGGTCTTGGAGCTCATTGCTTCGATGCTCCCAGTGCCAACTAACTTGGTGCTGATGTTAGATCTCATCTCAGCACAGGAGTCTACTCTGTGGTCGTCTGTTTTTTCAGAACCATTGTACCCACAGGAGAGAGGTTTGGCTCAGTTCCAAGATCCTTAGACTGGTTCTGATTGTTTCTACAGTGGCACCTGTGGCTCTGGGACCATGTGAGTTTCAAGCCCTCTCTCGGCTCCTACTCTGGGAGGCAGCTCATCAGAATGGGGTGTGACCTTGGTTCCGGGCTCCCATCCCTCTTTGGGTGGTCCTGCATTCCATATTACAGAGAGAGCTGTAGCCTTAGCAGGTCCCAGTTGGTTCCACCCCTGTGAGAGTGCCATATTTTTGTTCCCTTTGGTTCACAGCTGCCCCAATTTGCCTATGTCTGGACAATGGGCACAAGAGCTACAAGATACCCTAGTTCAGAGTCCCCCCTCTTAGGAGTCCTCCTCAGAACTTCGAGGAGCCACCCTGTAAGACAATGTGCAAGAGGAAGCATCTAGATTCTCTAGAAGAATCAGTCACTGAGGATCCAGATTACAATGAAGGGGAAGAGTCTCCACGGCCCCCCCCTGAAGATGTCGCCTTTGGGAGACATCCTGGAAATATTACAACAGAGGAGTGATTGGAAGCCCTCAAACCCATCTTCTGAGGAATCTGTTTTCTTGCAAGCTTTTCGTGCCTGTTATTTATGCACTCAAATGTCCATGTAACCAATTTTATATTGGTCAAACTAAAAGGGTATTTAAAGTTAGACTAATGGAACATGCTAGAGACATTGTCAATAATAAAGAGGAAAGTTCTGTGGCTATGCATTTTAAAAAATTCCATCAAGGTAAAAATGAGGGGTTAAAAGGAACAGTGTTAGAAAAAGTGAATGTTTCTTGTTTTGATGTTAATAGTCTCAAACAACAATTATTATGTAAAGAGGCTATTTATATTTTAAAGTTTGGCACTTTATACCCTCGTGGATTGAATGAAGAAATGAATTGGAGGGTATTAATTTAATTATTTTATTGTTTTATTGCATTATTTTGATACAAAATTTTTTAAGTGGGTAATTAATCAATTATCCAATTGTTATTTGTTAGTATGTAAAATGTGTGTGCTCCTATGGTTCTTTACTCCTTGAAGGCTATGGCCGAGACGTCAGAGGAAGAAAGTGTGTTATAGAATAAACTTGTGGATCACCCTTGTGTTGTATTTTGCTGATTTTTTCATTTAGTGGTTGCTGTTGTAAGCTTTCTGTGCCTGTCCAGCCACTTCTTGGGTGACTCCGCCCACTGATAATCAAATTGATCGTCCAGCGAGTGTGGAAGGCTCCTGACACCATAGAGCCTATTCCCTGGAGACCAGATAAGATTCTTTCAGCCCCATTGGTCTAAGGGTCTGTCAGTGGATTCCATGGTGGTGGTGGTAGCGGCCACCAAAAAGGAACTCGCCAAAGAGAGTTCAACTGTCAATCCTCCTAACAGAGAGTCACGAATGATGGACAGATTTGGGAAGCAGGTCTTTGCTTTAACGACCTTCGCTGTTCAGTCCTCAAACTTTTTGGCACACTTCACTAGACCACAAAGGGGTCACAGTGATAACTGAGCTTTCAGACACCCTAGCAGGAGCAGTGTCTGACGAGGTTCGAGATAAGGTTGCCTCTCAGCTTGCCACTCTGGAGTTGATCTCTAATTCGTCTATGCAGCTTATTGCGCATACAGCCGAAGGGACATCTAGAGCAGCAGGTACAGGCATTGCCATTAGGTGCCATACCTGGATGCGCTTGTGTGATTTTGCAGACCCCTTTAAGTGTTTCTTTATCATAGCTCCTGTTGATGCTACTTCATTGTTTGGACCAAAAGTTAGAGACACGTTAGCCAGGTGTGAAAAGTATGGGAAGACCCTTTCTGCTGTGGGCATTTTTTCCCCCTCCACAGTGACCTTACTGCAAGAATCAGAAGAGTGGGAAAAATGTGGCTCAAGAAGACCCAAGGGCCTTTTCAGGACACACATGGTAAGGGGAACTCTTCTAGAAAATGTTTCTACGTAACCATGGCTCCTGAAATTCCTTTTCTGGACAGCCCTATCAGTGCTCCTGAGCAGAGGCCTGATTGCTTACCTCTGGAAGCAGCTGGAGGAAGATTTTCTCTCCACCATTCAGCCTGGCTCACAATAACATCGGATTCCTGGGTGCAGACAATCACCAGAGGTTACCACATTCCCTTCAGTCTTTTCCCCAAACCCCAAAGGTGAATCCCCAATGTTCCATCCAGTCAGAGGGATCTAGCAGCACTAGAAGTTCAAAAGCTGCTTCAAAAAGAGTGTCATCCAAGCAGTCCCAGCAGACCAGATAGGATCTGGATTCTACTCAAGATTCTTTTTAGTGCCAAAAAATACAGGGGACTGGAGGCCAATCTTAGATCTCAGTTTATTGAACAAATTTGTGCAAAAGACAAAATTCTGGATGGTGACAGTTCAGTCTATCCTTCCCTTTCTAGAAAAGGATGATTGGATGTGCTCTATAGATCTTCAGGATGCATATTACCACATAAAGATGGACAAGCGTTTCAGAAGATATCTCTGCTTCTGGCTAGGAGCCAGTCATTACCAGTTTTGATCGCTGCCCTTTGGCCTCACCACAGCCCCCTGGGCATTCACCAAATGCATGGCAGTTGTAGCAGCTCAGTTGAGACCAGGGATTCTGTTTGTTTCCATATCTAGATGACTGGCTCCTCGCTGCCCCCTCCAGGCATCTACTGCTTTGCACCATAGATTTTGTTCTACATCTTGCCGAAACATTAGGCATTTCAGTCAACAAAGAAAACTCACAACTATCTCCCACTCAGGATCTGGAATTTATTGGAGCAAGACTAAATACAATATCCTGTGTGGCCTCCCTTCCTCATCACAGATTGTTAAAGCTAAGATCGCAACTACAAATGATCCTCTCCCAAGACAAAGTTCCTTCTCGTCTGGTACTACAAGTTCTGGGATCCATGTCAGCAACAATAACATTAGTTCCCCTAGAGAGGTATCACATGAGACTGCTTCAATGGCTCTTGGCATCACAGTGGTCACTTCAAATGCACCTCGTGTCCCATCTAGTCTTGATAACAAATCGCTGCAAAAAGTATTTATCTTGATGGATAAAGCCAGAAGAAAATTTATGGACTTGTCCATTTTTCCCCCTCTCAGCCCAATACCGTAGTGACCACAGACACTTCCCAAATAGGGTGGAGAGGGCATTTTCTGGGAAAGATTGTCCAAGGCACTTGGTCTTCATAAAAGGCCAATTTGCACATCAGTGTACTAAAACTGAGGGCAGTGCTTTTAGCATTGTAAGCATTTCAGTCTGCTCTTCCTTTGGGAACAATTGCTAAAAAATTAGACAACATGTCTGTAGTCTGGTATATCAACAAACGGGGGTACCTGATCCTACCCTATATGTCAGGAAGCCCAAAGAGTTTGGCAATGTACATTCACCTTCAACCACTTTCTGACAGCAATGCATATCCTTGGGAACTCCAACGTGATTGTAGACAAACTGAGCAGGTGTATCCTTTTGCCTCACAAGTGGTCTCTCAATCCCAATGTAACGTCAAAGATCTTTTGTCGATGGGGTCAGCCTTGCTGCGACCCATTTGCCTCTCCCATAAAGCACAAATGGAGCAGCTACTTTGCCCTAATTCACCCTTATGGGGAGTCCCCGAGAGATGCACTTCTTCATGATTGGCCCCTGGGACTTCTGTATGCCTTTCCCCCAGTTCCACTAATTCCCCAATTTCTGAGGAAAGACCAATAGTTGAGAAGCAAAGTGATTCTCATTGCACCTTACTGCTCACGTCAAGTCTGGTTTCCCTTACTTTGGCATCACCTGGTTCACCACCCGTGGACTCTGGCACCAACTCTGGACCTGCTGTCTCATCCTCAGGGCTTGGTGCATCCCAACCTTCAATATCTCAAGCTGACGGCTTGGTTTCTCCAATTCCAGTAATTGCCAGGCAGAACAACTTGTCCTCTTCAGTGCAGAAGATACTTCTGGCTTCCCTAGACCATCCATCAGGAAAATGTACCTAAGCAAATAGAAACGATTCTCAATTTCGATATGTACAAATGGCATTGATCCTTTCTTGGCACCAGCTGATAAGGTCTTGGAATACTTGGCCCCACCTTATGTTAATTGGGAGCCTCAACATCAACATTTAAGGTTCATCTAGCTGCCATTTTGAATTTTCATAATGGATTTGATGATCATTTATTGATGTCGCATTGCCTATGCAAAATTTTTCTTAAAGGTGCTCAGCATTTAAAACCTCCTTTCAAAGATCTGGTAGAGCCTTAGAATTTGACCTTAGTCTTACAATCCTAGTTCATTAGCCCTTTCAGCCAGCAGCCACTTGTGACCTCAAGTTTTTATCTTGGAAGACCCTCTTCATAGTAGCTATCACGTCTGCTAGGAGAATTTCAGAGTTAAAGGCTTTGTGTGTGAATCATCCTTATACCTTCTTCCAGAAAGAAAGAGTGTCACTCAGAACCAGTCCCTCCTTCCTTCCTAAAGTTGTATCAGAGTCCAATATCAACCAGACCATAGACTTACCAGTCTTCTTTCCAAATTTTTCAAACAAAGGAGAGTACTGCTTGCATATGTTGGATGTCCACAGACAATTAAATTTTTACTTGGACAGAACAAAATCCTCTAGAAAATCAGACCAACTGTTTGTCTTTTTCAGGTACCAGATTGGGCAAACCGATATCGAAGGTCACCTTGTCAAAATGGTTGAGAGACCGCATTAACTTTTTATACAACCAGAATAAACTCAAACTGCCAACAAAAGTTAGAGCTCATTCTACAAGATCTGTTTCCACTTAAGCAGTCTTCCATTCCAGAGCTTCTATGGAAGGCATATGTGCAGCTGCAACTTGTGCTACCCCACATACCTTTATCATTCATTACAAATTAGACATGGTCTCCAGGGGAAGAGCATCCTTGGCTCTATGGTGCTCAGTAATATTCTTCCTTAGGTCTGCCCAGGATCTAAAGTAGCTGGGGACTCTGTTCCATCAGTCAAGAATGAATGAAGATTGACAACATCAGATAAAGAAGTTATGTTCTTACCATAAAGTACATCTATGTTGTCGATCTTCATTCATTCTTGACATTGCACCTTCCTGCCCCCTCCAAGAGACGCCTGGAGGTTCGGGACTAGTCCTGGGTTTTATAGTGTTGCTCCTCAGACAGGGCTTCCATATTTTCTTAACTGATGGATAAACTCGATCTGAGATAATGGGAAGAGAGGCAGTATGGGTAGAGCCTTAGTTCTAGAGTTTTTGGCTGGCGCAAGCTTTGTACAACTGCCGAGTCGGTTCTGAGGGATCGGATCACAACAGAACCCATCAGTCCAGAATGAATGAAGATCAGCAACACAGATGGAACGTTATGGTAAGAACATAACTTCTTTTTTCTTCAAGTACCACTTCATGCATGCATGTAACTCTGGTGACAGAGTATGCTCCATTTTCTTGCCTAGTTTATGGAGTACCTCTTTAGTGATGTTAACTCTTTTCTAAGGCTACAAAGGAAATTAAAATATATTTGCATCATCTAAATGATTGTGTGTACTAGAAAAATCATTTTTAGTTTAGCTGCCTTCTTTTTCCTCTCTTCTGCTTGCCTTTGCCTGAAGGCAATACTTGCCCAAAGTCAGTTAATTACTGTACTTAATGTAGTTTGTCTGGTATGTGTTTGCGTTTACCCAAATCTTGTAGAGTTCTGAAATCCATTTTTATGTTGTTCTTATTCTTGTAACATATTTGCAGTTTCGTGCTGAAGTCTTTGCTCCCTCTGACTTAACTGTAAAAGAACATTTGACTGAGTGGGATTCTAACCAGTTAACAAGTAATTATTTAAAGATTTGCTTATTTATTTAGTAAATATCAGTGAAGTATCAAATATTACTCATCAATAAGGACAACATATATATCAACAAACTAAAATAATGGTCCGCTGGATTTGTCTTTGTCTCTGTATGCTTCAGTTGTCTTGTGATATTTCTTATAAAAGTAGCTGTGAACCTAGTGTGAATATACCCTAGCTTGTTTAAAAATGTCTTAATGTTAGTTCTGACTATATACTGGTGTAACCTTTATAGTGACTCTGATTTCTTCAAGAAATATTCTGAATGTTTATAAGACTCACCATTTTCCAACTTCTGTCTCATATTTTAATAAAGCATTTTGTCTTTAAGGATGTCATTATGTGCAGAGTATGCTACTTGAGTATATGTTAGAAATTAGCTTTTCTTGGTTCCCTCTTCTAATGAACATTTATTGCATGCTTATTTGAAACTCTGGGGAAAAAAAAAGCTGTGAAAAATGTAACTGTCCTTTGAAAAGGGAGTATTTCACTACAGCTTTAGTACAAATTAGTTAATGCAAAAAACTGTAAGTTCTTCAAAAGATAAAAAGTATAATATTAAAAAAGTATGTGAAATTGTGCATATGAAATGTATATTTGCTGCTGTGGGGGATGTGCTATAGTTTGTAAAGTGAAACTGCTTGCATATCTGCAGTAGCTGAAGCCTATTGCTCCTTAGAGGTGCTACTTAAGGTGAAATGATTATTTTCTTGTGGGAGTTTGTCCCCAGAAGTATGTAACTCTGGAAAGAAGAAAGAATCTTCCAAAATTCAGAATTGAAGCCAAAAAGAATGGTTAAAGTGGGTTATTTATTATGCTGTATAAATAATTAAAAGGTAAGGACTAACATAAGCCTGTTATCTCTTAATAGTATTAAGGAGATCATGAGAAAATGTCTTGCACTGAATTAATGTCCGTGAGTGGGTAATTGTTTAATGAATGTATGTTTTTACACTTGTATAAACAACAATGTCCAAGTTTATTGTGGGATTTAGTCACGTGGTCTTTTGGAGATGAATAGTTCTCTGTTATTGCTTTATTTAAATGGGTACTTTTCCATTAAACCCCTACCGCTGCTTCACACTACAGGCACTTGCATTGGCAATGTGATTTCCCTACTACCAAACAGACCTTGATGTTTTCCCTCATCTCGACAGGAAAAGTACCATAAAACAAACAAACCCAGGTGATTTTGTAAAGTGGTATAAAAATCTCTAACCTGCCTATGATTGTCTGAAATACTATGTAGGAATCATAAATATCAATGACTTAACAGATCGTGGCTCGTTATAATAAATCCAACATACTCTCAGCTTTGTTTCTGACTACATGTGCTTTATTTTTATCAGAGTAAAATGTGTACATCTCGTATATGTTACAGACAAAAGGGTACACGGAAGGTAACTGCCTTCACAACAACATAAACAGACAATGGGCAGGCAAAGAGATGGACCACAGATCTCAGACGCATGTTATTTAAAGGGCAGACAGTGGACTACGCAATAGGCAGACCACATCCTCATAAAAAATAACCTTCTTTACCTATTATCTGTGAACTATTCAAGTTTGTAAAGAAATGTTTGTCGGGAAATGAACTGCAAAGTCGAACAACAGACACACACTGACACGCAGACACACTCACACACACGCGCACATATATGTATATATATGTATGTATATATATATATATATATATATATATATATATATGTATATATGCATGTGTGTATTTTTGATATAATACACCATCCAAAACAGCAATTCCAACATATTCTACTGTTTTGAAAACGTGTGTAATGATGATCAAACATCCCAGGTCATGGATTCCTTGTATTAAACATTTAACTGCAATGCGTAGTGAGCTGGTAGGGGTTTAATGGACATATCTAAGCGAGTGTGTATGTCTGAAAACAATAAACCATCCAAAGCAGCAATTCCAAATTGTTCTACTGTTTGACAGACATGTTTAATGATAGCATTCAAACATCCGAGGGCATGTATTCCTTGCATTAAACGTTAACTGCAGCACGTACCGAAGTGGTAGGAGTTTAACGGAAAAAAAGACTTTTGGCTTTTCCCACTTAGGGGTCGCCACAGTGGAACTCCATTCCGCTCATGATTGGCAGTGGATTTTTACGGTGCCGAGTTGCCACCTCGTTGCCCAACCTTCAACAAAGGCACGCCCATTCACGCTCGCACCTACCTGCATGTCTTTAACGTCACTCGACCGAGGGGAGGACATGCAGACTCCACACAGAAGGTGCTCCAGCCGAGAATCGAATGGAAGAACCTCTCACGAGAGAATCTCTTAGGGGTTTAATGGAAAAGGACCTTTAAATATTCTGACACAGAAGTGTTAGACATTATAATTGGAAGACTGGAAAGCACCAGTAATAGATCTTAAAAAAAAGGTGTGCTTATGAGAGTGATTGCAATATATGTTATAAACATAACAAAGAGAGCGTCTATTTTTTTTTAAGGTTTAATGCAGTGTGTAATTGTACATATGGATATTATAATGATGGGAGACTTTAATTGCAATTTGGCAACAAAAGGAAGAAACTTAGTCAAGATGTGAAGACCATGAAAATGTTATGGGCAATTAAAACTGAAATACAGAGTAAATTAGCATATGTCAGATGTAGTATTGGGACTGAAGTTGATTGGATTTTGTTTTCTGACACTGTGCAAGAACTCTACGTTTTGAGTAGGTCTGTGTTTGGTGTAACTTTGCCCTTTAATAGAACTGAAAGAGGTTGACAGATCAGTGTAGTCTTTCCTTTAAAGGCTGCTCTTACTGCCACTTTATGGTCAGATCATTGGCGTATGAGTACCATTTTAAATGTCCTGAGGAGAGGGGTGGTTATCATTTAAACAGAAGTATAAAAGTGTTTGAGTGCAGCAAAATGTATATTTAAGTTAAAGAAGGGAAATGTTGTTGTCTGACTTTGATATTTTTGGGTCAAAATAAAATAGAAAATATAAAGAAAGAGGTCAGTTTTTGTGAGAAAGTATGTGGTTTCTTATTAAAGATAAAAATATCTTTGCAAGGCAGGAGAGAAAGTGTCTCTCTTTTGGAGAGATGGGTTAAATGAAAGTGACATTATATAGATATATATATATAAAGATGAGGTATCTTCCGTTGTGGGATGGTCCATGTTAGTAATAATATTGGAGTTTTTGACATAAGTGCATGAAGAACTGAAAATGAGTGTATTATAGACTAGGTCTTAAAATTTTATCAGAAATGGATGAACAACATATGGAGGGAGAAAGATCTATGGAAGAACTAGGTAATTTGAAAATTGTGAAAGATGGTGATAACCTCTAGGGAAAAATATGTGATTGATCACATGTTCTGTAAGAATACGAGGGATTAGGAAAAGAAATATTGTTTTCAAAGTGTTAAATGAATGGTTACAGTCTGGGATAAGGTCTGAAACAAGGTTTGGGTTTGTAAAATTTTATGAAAAATATATTTATTTGCATTTGTTGGCTGGGTTAGCCTTATTGGACAGTGTCCATTTTAGTCAGAACCCAGGGCATGAGACAAAGATTTATGGGATAGAGTAAACAAATGAAATAACACTTATACTACATCTAGATTGTGTAGTATGGAATAAACACAGTATAATTTCAAAACATTCAGGTTTAATATAGCCTGGTTATATAATATATTAATACAGGAGTGTTAAGAGTGTAAGCTGTGCAGTTGAATATGGAGGTAAGGTATATCAGAAGTATAAAGTTAAGTCAGTAATACAAGTAAATACAGACACAAGGTCAGATTAAGTGATAACACATTTAGGACAAATTGGAGTTTTGAGGAGAGTTTTGCATGAGTTTTTGAAAACGTGCATGTCTGTGACCATTTACACTTCACAGTGGCTTCTATACACTTGTTTGGGAAATGGTAGCATTTCTATCCCCAGATTTGGCAGATGTTTTGAAGTCTGTGAAGGAGATCTTTGGTAGTGGATCTGGGGTTCACTGTGGTTTGTATCATTTTAACATAGACACAAGGACTGAACATTTGTTGTTATAGAGGATTTTGTGACTGACAAGAGAGCTAAATTGAAGGTTAGCATGTTTGTATATTTTATTGAGAACATGGCAAATGTAAACATTAGATGTGAGAGTGTTCAATCTCGCCGTTTGTTCTTACACATGGGTTCAGAGCCGATCCTCGGCTCCGTGTCGGCCGCTTGCAAGCTCTGCATCGAGAAGAAGCTCGAGACAACCTAATACCCACAATCCCCCTCTGCCTTTACCTCAGATCTAGTTTGCCGCTGCAGCGTTCGCATCACTGGGTCGAGCTCGAACAACTAAAGCTAAGATTAAGATTTTTTTCTTGTTATTTCTACTTAAATTTCTTCTATAAACTTTGTTTAGTGACTAAGTGTGTGTGTGTGGTACGGTTGAGGAATTCTCGGTTCCGTTTAAGTTTAATTTTAAACTTATTAGTTTCCCTCGGGGCCTACTACCCCTTTAGGATTTGACAACTGGATTTGACAATTACTGGACATACATTTCTCTCTAACTGGATTTGACAATTACACCGGATTTGACATACTACCTGGACTTGACTTTTCACCTTTTTTTCCACATTTAGTTAAGATGTCTGAGAAAACTAAATCTGGATTTAAGCGTTGCCAATGTGGGCAAAAAATGTCGATCACTGACCATCATAGTTCCTGCGTCTACTGTCTTGGCCCTCTCCATCTGCAAGAAGACTGCTCTATTTGTCATTCTTTCAGTGGGAGGGTCATGACAGATAGGGGCAAGAAACTCATGGATAGGGGTTTATTGAAACCTTCCTTTCAAGAGGCTCTGGATGCTTCAGACCAGGCATCCAAGTCCTCGAAGGAATCGAAGACGTCGGAGCCCAAGTCATCGGCTCCGAGCTCTTCGGTTAAGGTTCGATCACCGGTTCCACAAGCCTCGGGCCGAGTGTTCAACTGTTGTCAGTGTCCGAGCCTCGAGTCTTGGAACCGGTGACGGAGCTCCCTCCCCCGACACTGTTGAGATCGGCTCCGTCTTCGATTCCTTCGACCCGTTCTTCCAGGCCCCTCTCCGACACCGATGTTGACCGCGTGGTGCAGAAATTACTGGAGAATACGGCCTTATCCAAACTCATCTCTGTTTCCACCCAATTGGTGTCGAGACTGGAAGGCCTTCCATTATCTCCATCTGTTCCTCCTCCGAGACCTGTCCAGTCTTTGGAGCCGGAAGAGGTTGATCTACTGATTGTGGAGCCCTCGGTGCCAGAACCGTCTTTTTCTCGGTTGGCTCCGTTCACCTCGACTCCGTCGGATCCGGTACCGGAGTCTCGGAGCCGAAGATCCATCCTTGGTTCCGGGACAGAGAGTCGAACCGATGTTTCGGTTCCGACTCTCCCTCTCGGGTCCTCGGCTCGGATCGACTCGGTTCCGTCCTCGGGGTCGATACATTCGGTGCCTGTTTCGGGGATTCTCCCCATTTCTTCGGAACCGGGAGATACCTCGACTCGGGACCCGGGGGCCTTCGATCTCATGAGGAAGGTGTTGTCTACTCAGACGACCACATCAGTAGAAGCAGCCTCTCCTCCCCATAAAGGACCGTTATCCTCCTCTGCACCAACGGTCACATCCAAGCGTCGAGCACCGGTGTCTCAGCCACCCCTGGAGGGTGCCCCCTCTTCCTCGGAGGCTTCTTCGGATGCTCCCCCCGAAGAAGTCCCTAGGAAAAGATTGTGTAAGAGGAGACACTTAGATTCTCCACAAGAATCATTGACATCGGACACTGACTTGGATGAGTCAGAAGGGTCCCCAAAGTCACCTTCAGAAGATGTCTCTTTTGCTGACATCTTGGAGATCCTAAAACAGAGAGGTGATTGGCAGTCCCTTCCCCCTTCTGAGGATGAGTCAGTCTTGCTGAAGGCATTTGGTGCTCGCCCTTCCTCCTCCTGGGTCACTCCGCCCTTCGATGAGTTAATGGAGCTGATTGCTCGAAGGGCGTGGGAGACACCTAACACGGTGGAACCAGTCCCTAGAAAGTCTAATAAGTATATTACTGCACCCCAAAACAAGGCTTACCTCACAAAGGGAGTTCCAGTGGACGCTATGGTGGTGGCACCGGCCACGAAAAAGGAGATGTCGGAATCTTCCTCATCTGTCCATCCGCCTAACAAAGATTCTAGGACTATGGACAGATGCGGAAGCATTTTTAGTTCAGCGGCTTTTTCTATGCGATCCCTGAACTATTTGACCCACTTTACACGTCTACAGAGGGATCTAATCAAAGAGTTGGGAGATACCCTCCAGGGTACTACAGATGCTGCTGTTTCAGAGAAAGTTACAGCACATCTCAATACCCTTACATCCATTGTTAACTCATCCATGAGGCTGATCTCATACGAAGGATCGAGTAGGGCAGCAGCTTCAGCGATTGCTCTTCAAGACAATCCTGGATGCGCTTATGTTCATTTGCGGAAGCCTTCAAGTCTTCCTTTACTAACGCCCCATTTGATGGTGCCACTCTCTTTGGCCCAAAAGTAAAGGAGACCCTTACCCGGTGTGAACAGGAGGGAAAGAATCTGTCTGCTGTCGGAGTACGTTTTTCCACCCCATCCAGACCGTACCCCAAAGGGCAACGCGGTGGGAAAATGTGATTTCGAAAATCCCAAGGATCTTTCCCAGGCACACAGGGTGATGCCCCCTCTAGAGGCAGAGGAGGGGGCAGAGGTGGAAGACGCCGCCCTGGCGGCAGAGGGGTCCGCAAAACCAAGGTGACAGGGATACACCCCCTGGAAAACCTTTCCAGCACTCCTGAGAGGAGGCCCGACTGTCCTGCTCTGGAGGCAGTCGGGGTCGCTAGCTTTATACCCTAAGGCCTGGCAAAACATTACTACAGACAACTGGGTAAAAGCGTTGTTACCAGAGGTTACAGAATACCATTCCTATCCACCCCATTCCAAAGAGAAGACTCCCAGATGTGCCCCCATCTGTGAGATCCAGCAGCTATAGAAATTTCAAAGCTGCTAGAAAAAGAGTCATCCAACCAGTCCCAGCGGACCAAATAGGATTCGAACTTACTCAAGGTTCTTTTTAGTTCCAAAGAAGACAGGGGACTGGAGGCCGATTCTGGACCTAAGCAACCTCAACACCTCAAGAAAGAAAAGTTCTGAATGGTCACGCTTCAATCGATCCTTCCATTCTTACAGAAGGACGACTGGATGTGCCCAATAGATCTGAAGGACGCATACTACCACATCAAAATGGCCAGGGCGTCCAGAGATCATTTGCGCTTCCGGCTGGGAGCCAGTCACTATCAGTTTCGAGCCCTGCCCTTTGGTCTGACCTCAGCCCCCAGGGTTTTCACCAAATGCATGGCAGTGGTAGCGTCTCATCTGAGACGCCTAGGATTCCAGGTGTTTCCGTATCTGGACGACTGGCTCTTTTCTGCCACCACCCGGCGTCAACTGATACAGGCCAGAGATTACACTCTACAACTTTGTGTTCACCTCGGAATTTCCGTAAATTTCAAAAATCTTTACTACAGCCATCACAGCATATCTTATTCATAGGAGCGAATTAGATTAAGATCATTTAATTCTAAGGCTCCCTCCAGAAAGGATAGCCTCACTACAAAGTTAAATATCTCTCCTTCTGTCATCCAGAAAATCCCCAGCAAAACTGGTTCTGAAGGTCTTGGGTCTCATGGCAGCTTCTCTCATTGCGATACCATTGGGAAGACTGCACATGAGAGTTCTACAATGGCTACTGTTTGCACAATGGTCGTTCCAACAGCTACCTCTGACACACGAAATTCTGATTACAAACACATGCAAATCACATCTAGCCTGGTGGCTTCAGACTTGCAACCTTTCCAGCGGAAGACCATTTGTGCTACCCGACAGCTACGGTAACCACGGACGCTTCCTGATAGGGTGGTGGGGCATCTTTCAGGGACAGACAGTCCAAGGCGAATGGACCAATTTAGAGTACAATCTGCACATCAATGTTCTAGAGTTGAGGGCAGTGTTTCTAGTGTTGCAACACTTTGCTCCCCTTCTTCCTCTAGGGACTATTGCAGTTCAGACAGACAACATGTCTGTAGTCTGGTACATAAACAAGCAAGGGGGAACCAGGTCTTATTAGCTATGCAGAGAGGCCATGAGAATTTGGCAATGGGCGGAGTCACGGGTCGCTTTCTGATCGCAACGCACATCCCGGGGTCGTCCAACGTTATAGCCGACAGGCTGAGCAGAGCAATCCTGTTGCCTCATGAGTGGTCCCTCAAACAGTCAGTTGCGAAGAAGATTTTTCGCAAGTGGGGCCAGCCTTCCTGCGATCTCTTTGCGTCTCCAATGAACGCCAAATGCAGGAGCTACTTTGCCCTATTACCCCCTCCAGGGGAAGTCCCCAGGGACGTGCTGGTGCACGATTGGCCCCCGGGTCTCCTGTACGCTTTTCCTCCCTTTCCCCTGATTGCAAAGTTTCTGCAGAAAGCCAACAACCTACAAAGGACGATAATCCTCATTGCCCCATTCTGGCCTCGTCAAATTTGGTTCCCCTTTCTTTGCAACACCGCATTCGGGACCTTGGATCCTGGACCCAGAGCCAGGGCTACTGACTCACTCGTCAGGGGTTCCTCACCCTCTCTCGAATCACTCCATCTAGCAGCTTGGCTGCTCTTTAGCCAGGTCTGATTCTCTTACACCGCAGTTCAGAATATACTAGTGGCTTCTCATAAAGCTTCCACTACTAAGACCTACACTAGTAAATGGAAGCGTTTTGTTTCTGGGCTAACTCACATCATTTGGACCCTGTCATAGCTCCGTTAAACAAGATATTGGAGTTTTTAACAGAATTGTTCCATCAAGGAGCTTCTCCTGCCACTTTAAGAGTGCAATTGGCTGCCATTTCCAACTTTCATGTGGAAGAATGTGGGGCACCTATTATGGCTCACAGACTTTGTAAGGCCTTTTTAAAAGGATCCTTTCACATTAGACCACCAGTTAGATCTCCCACATCACCTTGGAATCTGAACCTGTTATTATCCAAATTGATGTTGCCCCCTTTTGAACCAGCCTCCTCTTGTCCATTGAAGTATTTATCGTGGAAAACTCTCTTCTTGGTAGCCATTACATCCGCTAGGCGAGTGTCTGAGATTCAGGCTCTTTCTATTAAACACCCTTATTTGATCTTTCACTCTGACAGAGTATCTCTTCACACTAATCCATCCTTTCTCCCCAAAGTTTGCTCTATCAATAACATTAATCAGTCCATTGAATTACCTACCTTTTTTAAGAATCACTCTAATAAGTTAGAGTATATGTTACACAAATTGGATGTCCATAGACAACTCAGGTTTTATTTGGATAGAACAAAGGATCACAGGAAATCTGATCAACGTTTTGTAGCCTTTGCTGACAGCAGGAAAGGTGTAGCGGTTACTAAGCGAACTCTTTCCAAATGACTAACTGATTGTATTATATACGTTTATGATTCTTCAAATCAAACTTTGTCTGTCAAACCTAAAGGACATTCTACAAGATCAGTGTCTACATCCCTGGCTCATGCAGCTCGCCTACCATTAGACACGATTTGTGCAGCTGCTACTTGGGCTAAACCACATACATTCATCTCTCATTACAAAGTGGACAGGGTTTCTAGGGACAGGGCAACCTTTGGTTACACTGTGCTCAAGAACGTTCTCCCGTGAGTTCCTCAGGAACATGGAGCTGGGGACGCTACCCATGTGTAAGAACAAGGCGAGATTGAACACTCTCACATATAGAAGTTATGTCCTTACCATAACGTTCCATGTGGAGTGTTCATCTCGCCTTTGTTCTTACATTCCCCCTCCACCCTCAGGAAGAACGTTCAATTTGGTACCTGGTCTGGAATATCCTGCTTCTGCATTTGCAGTGGTTGTATATGTATGATGTACATGTGTATATATATAGTTATACATGATTTCTTGCTTTATGTAATTTTTGGCATGAGTGTGCTCTCTCTGACTACTGGTTTGCTTGCAAACTAGATCTGAGGTAAAGGCAGAGGGGGATTGTGGGTATTAGGTTGTCTCGAGCTTCTTCTCGATGCAGAGCTCGGAGCCGAGGATCGGCTCCGAACCCATGTGTAAGAACAAAGGCGAGATGAACACTCCACATGGAACGTTATGGTAAGGACATAACTTCTATTTATTGGTTGGGCATTAGAGTTTTGCAATTTTTGTAGAACATGTTTGATTAACCCAGATGTGAGATTACAAATAACTGAGAAACTGTAAAAGAATTTAGGAAGAAGTGGTTTATTTATGTGGTAGGAATAAGCACATTTTGATGCAGTCCATGTCACCAATTTCTTTTTGTGAATATCTTTTGTTGTTTGAATATAAGCTTATCTAAATTTATACCCAAGCATTTTTATTGCATTGACCCATATAACTTGATGATTAAAGAAGGAGAAATTGAAATGTCCCTGTTACCAAATGTCATTATTTTGGTTTTCTTGTATTTCAAGAGGAGTAGTGACTCATTTAACTAAGGTAGTATTGTGTTTACTTATTACTACTTATGGGCCATCACTATAATATTATGCTAGGTGCACTACATAAACATTATAGAGTTGTCTTCATATTGTAGAAGTTATGGTTGTTAGCATGGAAATACCTATCACTGGTAAGGACCTATGAAGAGTAGTCAAATGAAAGTAGAATGTTGGGGAGGGACTGTGATTTCTGTAGCCTTTTTAAGTTGCCACTTCTGTTTTATCTTTTAAGTGCCTTTTAAGAAATGGGAAAAAGTTGATCTTTGAAACCGGAGACCACAGACTCTTTGCAATTGTTACAAATTATCTATAAAAATTTTACATGTTGAAAATTTTATTGAAAAATGTTTTACAACTTTTTTATAAGGTACAAAGTAGCAAGACTAAAGACAATTTTTGTTTTGGAAAATTATTTTTGGATTATTAGAGAAGGTATAATTGGTATTATGACACAGAAAATGTATGTATTAGATAAAATGTCATGCACAGTTATGGTGAACATTGTTATAGCATAGGGAAAAAGTTACTTTATTTGTTCTAATCTGCTTTTGACATGTCTCATGTTATCACATTAGTAAATGGATGGTTTGGTAACAGTTTAATGCTATGTAGGGGTGTGAAACTAGGTTATCCTGTTAGTGGCACCATATCTGCATTAGTAATGAATAACATTTTTTGTATAGTAGTAGTCAACTAAGTGAAGCTGCTTGGGTAATTTAGCAAGGAATAGTTTTATGTGTTTCATTTATATATGCAGATTATTTAATCTTGATCACTAATAAAAATAACTTCCTTTGTTGAAACTTTATGTATAGAAAAAATCCAGGTTACTTGGCTTGTTTCTGGGTTTGGTTGTGTACAGGTTATAGTACATCCTTTGAAAAGTAGAAAGATTTATTTTTTGCAGTTTGATATTAAAGATTTAGGGATAACATTTGGCAAATGGTATATGAAGATATTCCAGGAGAATGATTGTATGGTTAGCATATAAGATCAAGTAAACTGTTGAAGATTTTTACATTTAGGTATAGAAAAAAATGTTTAGTTCATTCTGTTATTAGGGGAAAACTTTCTTATTTAGGAAATACATTCATGTCTCCATCTCCAAAAGAACTGCATTATTGAAATTATTTTTAACTAGTTTATTCAAGTTAAGACGGATATTTTGCAAATCTAAAAATAAATGTTTAGAAGAACTTCAGCAGATTTCATTTGTTTCAGTGTTACATTTATTCTGGGTTTTGTGAAAAATTTAAGTGTGATCTTTTGTGTGCATGTGTGTGTTACGTGGAAAAATATAAAAATTTTGGGAAACTTGCAGGGAATAAAATAGGAGAAAGTGTGGTATAAGAGAATGTATTAAAATGTTGTTAAACTTTATTAAGTGTCATTTTTAAAAATTGACACAGATAACATATAAAATTGACACAGCATATATAGTAACAGAAAATGTGACAGTCATACAATTTCCTTTATTTTCAAGTAGTATGCATATTTTCTTTTTATTGATTTTTCAGTCACACCAACAATACATTAAATTGCTCACTTCCTTTAAATTTCACTGCTTCTCTTGAACTTCATTCCATGTGTGCTGTTCCCACACATTCTATTTTTTCTATGTAATTTGTTCTTGACTTTCTTACAGATCTCACCTCCATTTCTTTTATCTTCTTTACAATATTCAGTACTTTAGTTATAGGTTGTTTAGATTTTCATTTCCATATTGTAGTATTGTTTTCAACAGTCAGTAGTATTAACTTTAAGCATTTATTATGTATGGGTAATTCAGATCCTATATCCCAGCTCAAAGAAGTCATTTCCTTAGTTACAGCCATTTGCTCCCACAACATTTCTGTTAACGTACTCTGCGGGGAATTTTTAAATGCAGAACTCCTAAACCTTATGGATTTGGAGCCATGCAGATGTTCTCACATTGTTCCTTTGTATATTGCCTTTCCATTCACTCTTCTCAGTCTTTTCTAATCTCTTCTGACTAATTGTTACAGTTACCATGCAGTATTTTATATGCCCTATTAAGTATCGCTTTTTAACCACAGCTTTTGTCTGTACTCAACTAAGATTTCCACTACAGCTGGTCACTTAGCACTCCCTTGCCCTTTTCTCTTTGCCTGTACTCTGTCAGTCCCTGACCTGCTTGGCCTCGTCCCACTCTGTTGCCTTTCCTTCTTTAGCTACTTTGCTAAGTTTATCCAGTAAAACTATAGCACCTCTTACCTACTTTCTATACCCCTACTTGCAGTCATCTCTATTGATAAAATTTCTTTCTTCATTCCCATGCTGGCTTAGATTTTAGAATACTTTCTGCTGCTTCATGAGCATTGCATCCAAAATCCTACTCTCTCCTGAAATCTCACCCCCCCCCCCCATTTCATTGTTGTATTAAGTAAATATTCTCATGGAAACTGAATATAGATTAGACACCATCACTTTAGAAAACTTACAAATTAATAGCGGATATGTTTTACTTTATTGATCTTTGGCAAAATTTGCCTTTGCAGCAAAAGTGTAGCATTAAATGGCACAGAAACATGTATAAATGGGTTGTTTTTATATAACATCAGCAATTAAATAAGCTACATTTTAAAGATTTAATGCAGTAGAAAAAATATACAATCTGATGTTGTTAATCTTTCCATTCATCACTGATGGGTTCTGTTCCAAGCCCTTGGAACCAAGTCAGCCTTATTACAAAGCTTGCGCCAGCTAAAAAACTCTTGAGCTAAGTTTCTACCCAGAATGCCATTCTCCCTGTTACCCCAGGTGATATTTGCTGTGTAGCCATTTCAGCCGAGCTCTCAGCTAAGTGGAACTTTATTTGATATTTGTGTAAAAAAATTTGGATATCTTCCTTTTTTATAAAGCAAATAATATGTCTAGTCTGTTTTCTTCCCTCAGACCTTGTTTTGTTCTTCTTCTCTTTTTTACCCATTATTACTGTTGGTAATCTTTCTAGTACCATTGTTATGGCCTTTTCTCCCTTACCCTTGTGGTATTCCTTCAATACCATAGTTGGTATTTTTTCTTCTCTTTCGTGTAGCCTGTTAGGACTTTTTTTTTTACTAAGGGATTCCTGTTTTCTCATATCTTTGTACTGGTACAATTGTGACTTTTGGCTTATTTTGTTTTTCTGATGGTTATACTGTTGGCCTGTGGTTTCTCTATCAAGATGTCGGATAAGAAAGGTACTTCAGGCTTAAATACTGTGTTTCAAGTAAGGGCAAGTTACCCAATAGTGATTCTCATGATGATTGTGTATACTGTTTGGGGGTGCCACACATTTTGGTGCAGACCTCCTTGTCTTGTGGACCAGCTGTTGGTAGCAGGGGATACCCAACCTTTCTAAGACCCCTCTGTCTTTGGGGGCTGGGGCCCAGGGTATGGAGCCATCTTTCTCTTTGGTTCCTTCCCTTCCTTTCTTTACTGCATTTTGAGCCAATTGCCATATTTGCCATCCATCCAGGAGGAGGAGTCGGGAGGGTTATGGGCATGACCCCACCCTGTTTTTCTTGGTCTTCTTCCAGGCATCCCCAGGCTCCCATCCCTCTGCCGGCAGGCTGAGGGCCGGGCCTCTTCTAGAAGCACTCTGTGATGTCAGAACCCTGTGTTTCACACCTGAGCCACAGCTGCGCCACAGACCAACCTCGGACTGCCAAGAGAGCCACCAACCAGACACTAGGGTGATTGCCTCACTCACCTCCCTGAGTCCTCCCTCAGAGACTCCAGAGGACCCCACTGGAGGACATGCAAGAAGAGGAGAAGGAAGAGGACACAGGAGGAATTGATGGAAGTGATGGAAGACAATGGAAGACATGGATTCTGATGGTCTTACTCTGTCTGCTTCCTGATGTCTCCTCCCGGAGACATCCTGAGATCTCAAACCAAGGTCGTCTGACCCCTCCCTCTTTGAGCCCATGTTTCATTTTTGCAGGCTTTTTCGATTTCTACCTCACTCACCTGTCCTCTGCTCCGAACCCAACTCATCCAGCTCGTGCAGCACGCATGGAAGAACCCTGATTCCACTGAGGCGATCCCTGTGAGACCTGACAAGATTCCTTCCCCTCCTGAGGAGAACCCACATTGGTCGAAGCGGTTACCAGTTGATGCTATGGTAGTGGAGGCGGCCACGAAAAAGGACTTGGCTGAGGAAAGTCCCGCTGTCCACCTGCCCAACAGGGAGTCCTGGGCAGTGGATAGACTTAGGAAGCGAGTTTTTGCATCAGGGACCTTTGCTATATGGTCCCTGAACTATTTGGCACATTTTACGAGGCTCCAGAGAGACTTGATGTCCGAACTCTCTGGGACACTCACAGGACAGTTGTCTGATGAGGTCAAGGACAAAGTGGCCTTGCAGCTCGCAACCCCTTGAATCAATATCCAAATTGTCCATGAGGTTGTTTTCACATGCGACCAAAGGGGCGACCAGAGCAGCTGTTCGGGCATTATCATGAGGCGTCATGCCTGGATGCGCATTTGTGACCTCACAGAGCCCCTTCAAGTCTTCCTTTTTAAATGCTCCCATCGAAGTATTGTCCCTTTTTGGCTCCAAAGTGAAGGACACACTAGCTAGGTGTGAGCAAGACAGAAAGACCTTGTCTGCCATAGGCCTACAGTTTTCTAATCCTCAACGTACCTTCTCCAGGAACCAGAGGAGTGGGAAATTGTGGCAAAAAAAATCTCAGGGTCCTTTCCATGGTGCACGTGGTGATAATACCCCCAGGGGCAGAGGGGTTAACAATTCCGGAAGACGCCCCTACAGAGGCAGAGGAGGTCCTCGTAACCAAGGCTCCAGAGACTCTTCTCTGGACAGCCTTACCAGCGTTTCTGAGGAGCAGCCTGATTTCTTACTTCTGGAAGCAGTCGGGGGTCGTTTCTCTCTTCACCAAGCTGCCTGGAAATCTATTGCCACCGATCGTTGGGTGCAGAGTATCATCACCAGAGGTTACACCATTCCTCTTCTCAACCAAATCTTCCTAGAAAGCTTCCAAATATTCCACCCAGTCAAAGGGAAGCAGCAGCTTCAGAAATAATAAAGCTGTCTTAAAAAGGAGTCATCCAACCAGTCCCACCAGACCAATGAGGATCCGGATTTTACTCAAGAGTCTTTTTGGTGCCAAAAAAGACAGGGACTGGAAACCCATTTTGGATCTCAGCAGCTTAAACAAGTCTGTCACCCAAGCCAAATTCCAGATGGTCCCGGTTCAGTCCATTCTCCCTTTTTTGAGAGAAGGCGATTGGATGTGCTCGATAGATCTCCGGGATGTGTATTACCACATCAAGATGGACAAATGTTCCAGGAGTCTGCTTCGCTTCAGGCTAGGACCCAGTCATTATCAATTTTGTGACTTGCTGTTCGGACTCTCTACGGACCCTAAAGTGTTCATGAAATGCTTAGCAGTGGTCACAGCTCACTTGAGACTACAAGGATTCCGGGTGTTTCCATATTTGGGCAACTGGCTCTTTACCGCCCCCACTGAGCATCTTCTGGTAACAGCACTGCAGTACACTCTCTCTTTGGCAAAATTGTTGGAAATAGCAATACATTGGGAGAAATCAAACCTTACTCCTACACAACAAATAGAATTCATTGGAGCAGTGTTCAACACCCAGTCCAGTCTAGTATCACTCCCAAACCACAGACTCCAGCGTTTCAGGCTCCAGCTCTGAGTGATACACTGTCACACAAACGTTTTGGATAGGGAGGTTCTTCAGGCCCTAGGTTCTGTGGCAGCTTTGATCCCAATAGTGCCTCTAGCGAAGCTTCATATGCGGAACCTGCAGTGGCGGTTTCTTTGTCAGTGGTTCTTAGACTATCACCCCATACATTACCATATCTGAATAACCAACTCCTGCAAACAAGACCTCCTTTGGTGGATGAGGCCAGACACAGAACTTTGGAGTCTCCCATTTCAATCCCGTCAGCCCAGAGCCATTGTGACCACAGATGCTTCCCTGATTAGGTGGGGGGGCATTTTCAGGGAAAGACAGTCCAAGGCACATGGTCCACCTGCATTTAAATGATGATCTTAGTATTTCACTGTTGCAGTCATCACACTTAGGTTATCTGCCTGCAGGTAGCCCTCAGTCGGCCCAAATTCCACAGACTTAGTATTTCTGCGTCAGTTGCTGTCCCAACAGGACTGACGTCAGGTCATCAGGGGTATAAAAACAGGCAGCCGATGCCATTACATCAGTCTTTCTTGCCTAATAGCCCAAAGCAGTTTGTAAGTGCCAGTCGGCCGCTACCGGAGTTTGTGTTTACGAATTTAATCATCCTGAAGTCTTCTAAAGATAAGTACCCCGTTGGAGATCCTTTTTTCTTGCTCTAGCCAATGTCATAAAAAGTTAATAATTGTCTTGCCTGTGGAAAGCAAATACCACACCAAGATTCTCATTTCCTGTCTAGGCCCAGACCATGACGTACCTCGCTGTTGGTTTTGTGCCTTGTTCAACGTCCGAACCATTCGTCGAGCCCTTATTGTCGCTAAATACTTTTGTTTTCGATCTCTGTATTCTGAAATGACTTCGGTAAGCCATCCGACTACCGATATTCTGAAAAAATGTAAGGATAAAGACAGAGACAGACCGCACCGGTTCAAAGCTGCTGATGACGCTTCCGTTAAGCTAGTCGCCAGTTTGCTAGTACTCAGTGAGGTGCTTTCGCAGCCCCTGATGACCACTTCAGTGGATTTGCAGGCCGCTACCGACACACGTTTGGAGTCCGGTATGCCACAAGACTCTTCTTCGACTATGGAACCAGCGGATGTCTCTACCTTGGATGGGTCCAGAGCCACTGAGCAGGCACCAGCTTCTGAGGAAGCTCTACTGATGTTCGACACAGACCGACTACTTCAGTTCTGTCTAAAACTATCGAGTTTCTAAGGCCAAGAGTACACGCTACACCTAGAAAATCGACTGACAAAGCGCATGCAGCTCCCTTGCCACAAAATAAAATGCTTAGAATGGCAGAAGACCTTATTATTCTGATTAGGGGAAGTCAGCCTTCCTCTGCTAAGAGAAAGAGACCAGTCCCCAGCAGCTTTAACAGACCAAGAGTCTGACGACTCCGGGGTTTCTGATTATGAAGACATGCCCTTATCTGCTTATGAGGATTCTGATGCAAAGGAATCCATTCCTTCTGCCTCTCCTCCAGAGGATTTTTCATTTGGTGAAACCTTACATACTTTGTGAGCATTTTCACTGGGAATGCCAAGATTATCCTCAGTCCAAAAAGAGACTCAGAGAATTTTTAGACTTGCCACAACACAGGCCTTTAGCAATACCACAAGTCCTGGAAGTTGTTGATGATGTCTTCATGGAATCCAGTCTTACTCCTGATACTTTACCCCCTGTCCCCTGGAAACCAGACGGGTACTAGAGAGTACCTGACTCTCACAAGTTTCTTTTCAAAAATCCTACTGCTGACCCAGAGATTATTTCCCAGGGGTCTAAGTGTATCAAGGCAACTACAGCTAAGTTCGGACAGGGATTCCAGAGCTTTGGACAGAAGGGGTAAGAAAGTATATACCTCTGCAACTCTTGCCATTAGGGCTTTGAATGGTCAGTTTCACATGCTGAAGTACCAACAACATATTATGGAACTTGTTAAGCAAAAAATAGCTACCTTTACAGACTGAGCAGAAAATAAAGAATCGCAAGAGCTTATACATTATGCAAACCAAGTCAGCAAGCATACATTGCAGTGTGGCTTTGATGCCCTAGAAGCATCTTGCAGGGCAGCAGTCACTGGTTCTGTACTGAGAAGGCATGTTTGGCTTAAGGAGCAGACCTTGCCAGATCATGTCAAATCCAAGTTACTAGACGGTCCTTTGAACAAGGACAATCTGTTTGGCAGCAAAGCAGAAGAGGTTCTTAAAAAGATGGAAGAAGAAGCTAATTCTATGCAGACAGTCAAAGAATTCCTGCAAGTACAACCTCTTAGACTCAGTAGGCATTGTCCCTTGAAACATTAGTCATTTCCAGCCCCCACAAGGCCCTCTCAAACTAGATCCAGGGGAACAGACCACCCAGACTACAGTCTAAGGTTATGCAGAGATCTAAGCACTGGAATGCCTCCACCTGTAAAGCAGAGAGTGCTAAACCACCCCCTTTTGGAAAGAATTCCCAATGACTGCTCAACTCCACTCCCCTCCTCTGCCCAACTGCTTGTTCCCCTAGGGAGAAGACTTGCCTTTCATACAGAAAACTGGATTCCCATCACCAAAGACCGATGGATCCTCAATATTGTATCCCAGGGGTACAAATTTTACTTCCAATCACTGCCAACCCCAAAAGGTTTCCCAGACCTCCCTCTACACCTGTGGGCAGGGGCTCAAAACCAAGTTCAGTCCCTGCTCTCTGTAAGGACAATTCAACCTGTTCCCGTGGAACTGATAGGTCAAGGGTTCTATTCCAGAATTTTCCTGGTACCCAGAAAAGAGGGCACTTGGAGCCCAATCCTGGGTCTTTCCATTCTCAGCACCTTCCTAATGGTACCAAAATTCAAAATGCTCACCCTGCAGCAGCTTCTACCTATGCTTACCAAGGATGCCTGGTTAGTCACCCCATGACTTAAAAGAAGCCTATCTGCACATCCCTATAAGGGAGTCATGCAAAACAAGTCTATGCTTTAGGGCAGGATCTGTGCATTATCAGTTCTCAGCACTTCCCTATGGCTTATCCACAGCTCCCAGAGTATTCACAAAATGCCTGGCCCCGGCCATTGCTTACTGCAGACAGAGAAATATTCAAATTTACCCATACTTGGATGACTGCCAGATTAAGGCAGGCAGGAAATGCTGTTGCAGTACCTGACATTTGTAAAATACCTTCTAACCTCCCTGGGGTACACCATCAATGAAAAGAAATCAAAACTAGTCCCCAGTCAAAAGATTGTATTCCTGGGAGGAAGCTTGGACACAGCATCCTAGATGGCATTCCTCACTCCAGAAAAACAAGCCTATATGACAGGCTATTTTACTCAAATGTCCACCAGAACCAAGCTATCTGCAAGGAAAATCCTGCAGGCCCTAGGGTTCATGGTCTCATGTATCCTACTAATTCCATATGCCAGACTGCGTGTGAGGAACTTCATTGGTACTTAAGTCTTTGGTGCCAACATTCTCAGGACCTGGAAACTGTCATTCCCATAATACCCTGTCGAAGGACAGAGTTCCTTTGGTGGGCAGCAGCCCACAACCTCAACAAGGGACTGCCCTTTACCCAACCCCATGCCGCCCAGACCCTACCCACAGATGTATCAGACTATGCCTGGGGGGGGGGGCACACATGGACAAGTGCATTCAGGGCCACTGGAGCCCAAATCAAATGCACCTGCACATCAACCAGAAAGAGATGCTAGCTGTGCAGCACGATCTGACAGCTTTCAGATCCCTTCTGTCCAGGACACCTGCTAATAAAAACAGACAACACCACAGTTATGTGGTACATCAACAAGCAGGGGAACCCACTCTTACCCACTCTGCAGGCTAGCCACGACCCTGTGGAACACAGCCTTGGACATGCAGGTCCATCTGCAAGCTCAATTCCTGCCAGTCAGACAAAACTCACTGGCAGACGATTTAAGCAGAAATCTCCTAGAGCCACATGAGTGGCAACTAGAGCCCAGAACCTTCAACCTTCTGATTCATAAATGGGGTCCCCAGAGGTGGATCTCTTTGCCTCCCCCTACAATCACCAGCTCAGCAGATTTTTGCACCAGGACACCTCACAGCAGGACCTGGAATGTGGATGCCCTAGCCTTCCAGTGGGTACATCTCTCAATCTATGCCTTTCCCCCTCTGCCCCTCCTCTCAAGAATATTGCTCCAGATAAGAGGAGATGCCAAGGACAATTCTGATTGCCCCGGATTGGCCACGCCAACACTGGTACCCACTCCTGCGAAACTTGTCACCGGTGCCACCATGACACCTACACCAGAACCCAACCCTGCTCTCTCAGCAGGGGGGACAGATCTTGCATCTGCAACTGCAAACCCTAAATCTTGCAGCCTGGCTTATTACTTGAATTCTTCTCCAGTAACCATCCTAAGCAGGCAGGTGCTGGACGTCATCCTTGAAGCCAGAAGACCCAGTACAAGGAAATCCTATGCTGATACATGGAAAAGATTCTGTTCCTGGATTCAGTCTAAAGGAGAGGACACAACCCTGCCCTCCCTGCCTCTAATCCTGGATTATTTAGCAGCTCTACACCGCGGTGGCCTATCCTTCTCCATTAAGATCCATGCCTCTGCCATTTCAGCTCATTACAACACTGAGCCACCTCTCTTCTCTCACCCTCTTATCAAACAGTTCCTGAGAGGGGCAAACAACTTAAGGCTGAGAGAGCACCCTCCACTGCTTGGGACCTTAACTTTGTACTGGAAAAACTCATGCTACCCCCTTTTGAGCCTGCAGCGTCAGCAGAGCTAAAATTCCTCTCTTGGAAAACAGCCTTGCTTCTGCCCATTACTTCAGCTAGAAGAGTGTCTGAGCTACAAGCACTTATGGATGTGAAACCCTTCCTTATTTTCCATGTGGACAGGGTTTCCCTCAGGACTAACCCTTCCTTTAGGCATAAAGGAAGGGTTGTGTCCAGTGTGGCTCTCCATCAATCCATCCACTTGCCATTCTTCTTCCCTAACCTCATAATAAAGTGGAAAGGATCCTGCACGCCTTGGACGTGCAGAGACAGCTCATATTCTACCTTGATAGGACTAAGCCCTTCAGAATATTTGACTAGTTACTTGTCAGCTTTGTAACAGGGGCAGAGGGCTAGGCCATTTCAAAGCAAACCGTTTCCAAATGGATAGCACATTCCATCCATTTCTGCTACAAGCACCATGGGAAACCAACCACTCAGGGGGTCAGAACACATTCCATTAGGGCAACTTCTACCTCTACAGCATTCATCAGGTGAGTCCCTACTAGGGACATACTGGAAGCTGCTACCTGGAATTCTGTTCACACCTTCACCAACCATTGACACCTGCCTATCTTTTCCAAATCCAGGGCAGGTTTTGCAACAGCAGTCCTGCAAGGTATTCTAGCCAGCCCTAACTCATCTTGACTGCCTCCACCCTTCGTCAGCTTTGGGAATCTACCCAAGTGTGATGACTGCAACAGTGAAACATGAAGAACATAATACAGTTGTGTACACTTACCATAAATGTAGATGTTCGAGTGTATTCACTGTTGCAGTCCTGGTTTCCCCTCCCTCCAGCCCCCTGTTTTTTCTCTCTCTCTCTCAACTCTCTACTCCTTTTACTACCCTCTCCCCTTTTCAGGGGTATTGGTTTTGGTATTTACTTTTTACTGGTTGTGTTTTTCCCCCACCATAACTTAGCTCCATATTGGGGGTTGCTGACATTTGGGGCAAAAACAACTGATGTAATGGCGTCGGCTGCCTATTTTTATACCCCTGATGACCTGACGTCAGTCCTGGAGCGACAGCAACCGACTCAGAAATACTAAGTCTCTGGTATTTGGACTGACTGAGGGCTTACCTGCAGGCAGATAACCCAAATGTGATGACTGCAACAGTGAATGCACTCGAACATCTACATTTATGGTAAGTGTGCACAACTGTGCTTTCTGGAGCTGAGAGCAGTGCTGTTAGCATTGCAAGCCTTTCATTCAGCTCTCTCTTCCGGGACAATTGCAATCCAGTCAGACAACATGTCTGTGGTCTGGTATATCAACAAGCAAGGAGGAACCGAGTCCTATCCCCTGTGTCGAGAAGCCATTAGAATATGGCAGTGGGCAATAACTTCCAATCGCTTTCTGATAGCAACGCATATCCCAGGTTGCTCCAACATAATTGTGGACAAACTAAGCAGATGTATCCTCCTGCCTCACGAGTGGTACCTCAACCTCAAAGTGGTGACAGAAATCTTCAGCCACTGGGGCCAGCTTTTCTGCGTTCTTTTCATCTCTCCTTCGAACAATAAGTGCAGCAGCTATTTTGCCCTCCTTCCCCTGGAAGGGGAGTCCCCAAGGGACGCTCTGTTCCACGACTGGCCCACGGGACTTCTTTACGCCTATCCTCTCATCCCCCTGATTCCACAATTTCTAAAGAAAGCTCTTCAGTTGAGATGCAAGGTGATCCTCTTAGCTCCATTCTGGCCTCAACAAGTTTGGTTCCCCTTCCTTCGGCCTCACCTAGTATACCCACCATCGATTCTGGACCCTCTTCTAGATCTGATTACTCACCCCCAAGGGTTGAGCCACCTGAATCCCTCCAGTCTCAAGCTGACAGCTTGGTTTCTCCACTTCCATTAATTGCCAGGCAAGCTAATCTCTCCTTGCCTATTCGAGACATCATTCTGGCCTCTCAAAAACCATCCACCAGAAAACTGTATCAGGATAAATGGAAGAAGTTCTCCATCTGGTCTAAGGATAACATGCTAGAATCTTATTCGGCCCCAGTAACTGTGGTGCTTCAATACTTGGCTAAGTTTTTTGATAATGGAGCCTCTGCTTGTATTGTATGAGTACACCTAGCGGCAATTTCTAGTTTCCACAATGGTATAGATGGGACCCCTCTTATCTCTTTACGTCTGTGCAAGGCCTTCCTCAAGGGAACCTCTCGTAACAGGCCTCCAGTCAGACAGCCTGTGGAACCATGGAACCTCACTTTAGTCCTTCAGTCTTTGACTCAAAAACCTTTTGAACCTGCTGCAAAGTGCGACCTAAAGTTTTTGTCTTGGAAATGTTTGTTCCTGGTAGCCATCATGTCTGCCAGAAGGGTCTCGAAGCTGCAGGCATTGTGTATCAAGAGGCCCTGTCTGGTCTTCCATAAAGACAGAGTATCACTTTGGACGAATCCATCCTTCCTTCCCAAAGTTGTTTCTGAATTCTCTATTAACCAGACCATTGACCTACCAGTGTTCTTTCCGAATTTTTCCAATAGACGAGAGTACTGCCTTCATTTCTTGGACCTACATAGGCAACTGAGATTTTACCTAGACAGGACTAAACCTATCCATACGTCAGAACAGCTTTTCATCTCCTTTTCTGGGCCCTGAATGGGCGATGCTGTTTCCAAAGTTACATTATCGAAATGGCTAAGGGACTGCATATGTTTCATCTGTTCCCCCAGTAATGAACCTATGCCAAAAGTTAACGCTCACTCCACTAGATCTATGGCAACATCTGTAGCTTTCCATTCCAGGTCTTCCATGGATGACATCTGTGCAGCAGCTACTTGGGCTAAGTCTCATACCTTTATCAATCATTACAAATTGGACTTGGTCTCCAGAGGGTGAGCTGCCTTCGGCTCAGTGGTACTCAGTAATGTTCTTCCATAAGGGACACCCATGGACCTCAAGGTAGCTTGGGATTCTGTCCCATCAGTGATGAATGGAAAGAAGATTAACAACATCAGATAAAGAAGTTATGTCTTACCATAATGTTCCATCTGTGTTGTTCATCTTCTTTCATTCATCACGTCCCCCCCCCCAAAGGCTCCTGGATGAGGGCAGAAGGGTTCACACTGCCTACCTTGATCTGGCCAAGGCATTTGACACAATGCCCCACTTGGGCATTGTTGACAAACTCGAGGTTAGGTATAAACCCTTATGTCACCCAGTAGATAGCCAGCTGGCTCACAGGACCCAGGAAGTTAGAATTGGGGAGTCCATCTCTACAGAGAGGCCTGTTACAAGTGGAGTAACTCAGGGATCAGTCCTGTGACCGCTCTTTTTTGGAATTTACTTATCTGAAATCAACGCCAGTGTCAATGGCCTCTGGCTAACTAGATTTGCAGATGATTGCAAATTAAGATTACTCATAGAATCCCCCACCAAAACCAGTGTTTCCCAAGAAGTGCTGACACAGACAAATAACTGGTGTCAGAGCCATGGATTAAAACTAAATGCCATAAAATGCATAATAATATCCTTTGGGAAGTCATCTGCCCCTGGTAACTGTCCTACTAACAGCACACCCCTAAGAGTTGACCCATAAGTAGGGCCTTGGGGACATGGACAGTAATCTAGCCTTTGACCATTACATGTCTACAGGAATGAGAAAAATCATTCTATGTTGTGCAACTTATAAACAAAGATATGGCATCTAGGTCCAAGGAAGCCATGGTTCCACTGTGTTTGGCATTCATCAGACCTGTCATTAAGGGCAATGTCCCTTTTGGTATGTACCTAACCAGGTACATCCAACAGTTGGAATGTTCATGGAGGTTCTTTACTAAAAGAGTACAGGGCATAAGTAACATGTTCTGTGCAGACTTCCTCAAGACCCTGTCCCTGTATTCTGTCTTCTACAGGCTGTTTAATGTCTGGCATACAAGGCATTGTCAGGCACTGCCCTGATGGACCTCCTGCATATCTGCAAAACACAAAGCACCAGAATTACCTATTCTAAAGACTTAAACCTTGCCTGTGATATAAATAGGCCCTGCTGGAGAGGCCAGTCCTAGAGACTACCCCTTCTCTGAAACAGGCTTCCTATCCATGTCAAATACAGTTCCTCTCTAACCCAATCCAAGTGTAACTTGGACAACTGTTTGGTGAACAGGAAATGCATTCATGGCTTTGCACTTGTCTCTAATGGACACAGGCAGTTTGTAAATGGTTCATCTCCCAGGCCCCCTGCTTGTAAATATTTCATCTCCCAAGTCCCTGCTTACACTTGTCAAGGATACAAGGCCTTGTCAGGGATTTGGGATACATGGCAAGGCTTAAAAAAGCTTGTGGTCATTAGCGTAGTAAACACCTATGAATCCATGAATAAACTCCTGTGTCACCTGTTGGGTTGCCAACTGGCTCACAGATAGGACTCGGGTAATTAAAATAAGGAAATGTACCTGCACAAAGAGACCAATCACCAGTACAGTCCCCCAATGCTCTGTGCTAGGACCTTTCCTGTTTGGCATCTACTTTTCCAAAGTAAAAGCTGATACAAAAGGGCTCTGCTAGGTTTGCAGATGTCTATGAACTAGGAGCAGTCATTGAATCCCCAGATGACTTAACCATCCTCCAAGATGGTTTGTCCCAAATGAATAACTGGTGCCAATGACATGGACTGAAACTAAATGGCAAAAAAATGCATTATTGTAATCCTTTGGGAGGTCATCTACCCCAGGGAACTACCACATTGACAATATGCTCCTTAGAGCTGACCCAATTTGTTTGAGGTTTGGGAACTTTGTGGACAGTGACCTAACTTTTGATCAACATTTGCCTATTGTTGTAAAAACGCCTTTCTGTATTGCACTGCTTATAAACAAAGGCATTGTGTTTGGATCTTGAGAAGTCATTGCTCCCCTTTACTCACCACTTACTAGGTCTGTCCAGACACACAGCAACTGGAATCCCCACAGATGTACCTTACTAAAAGGAATCAAGGCCTAAACAACATGTCCTACATGGACTGACTCAAAGCCCTGTCACTGTACTCTGTATCCTACAGTCTGCTAAGAGGTGACCTGTGTCTGGCATACAAGATCTCCACAGACCCATTACTGATTTACTGCAGAGCAGAAAATCAGATAACATTGGAAATACTCATTCTAGGGATGTAAACCTCCTCTGCAACATCAACAGAATGGTTTGGACGGACAGGAATATCTCACAGAGGATATGGCTTCTATGGAGCAGATTCCCCATCCACATAAAACAAAGTTCCTTCCTGTCTATATTCAAACACAACTAAGATCTATGGATGGTTAACAGAAAATTTACTGCAGGACTGCCACCTGTATACTATAATGGACAGAGGCAGCTCTTAAATTTTTTGTCACTTGCATGGGTCCCCTCAAATTATCTATGGTATGATCCCAGTTATTCTTATTAGGGGTAGCATATAAGGGTCTATATTATATCCTAAAACGCTTAAAAAAGCGAACGCTGATTGATCGAACTTATTTTCGTGAAACTGCAAAATATCGAAGCAGCAGAAACTCGAATTTTTTCCTAGGGAAAGAATTTGTTTGTCCATTTCTGTTGCTTCGGTATTTTCAGTGTTATGGTGGAAAGTTACCGGTTGGATTCAGGTAAGTGTGCGATTGTGTGGATGTGAGTGTTAGGGTGATTTAGGTGAATTAGGATTAGGGCTCGGGTTAGGTGTGTGTGCGATTGAGTGGACATGACGGTTAGGGCGGATTTAAGTGAGTTAGGGTTAGGGAGCGGGTGAGGTGAGTGTGCGATAGTGACGGACCTTAGGGTTAGGGTTTGGGTTAAGGTAAGTGGGTAGTTAGTGGTGTGTGTATAGTTTAGTGTAGGGTTAGGTATCAGATTTTAGGTGTATGTGTGTGGATTTCTGTTTGTTTGGTGTGCTTGTGTTGGGTGTATATGTTTTGGATCAGCGATTTTTTTTCCCTGGGAAAAAAATCGCTGATCTGACAGTTCGAGATTGTAAGCTTTCACTTAAATTAGGTCGATCAATCAGCGTTCGCTTTTTTAAGCGTTCAATGATATAATATAGATCCGCATATAATTATTGACAATGGGATGGGTAAGGCCAATCTATAACCAAGTAACTGTCAGAGCATACTGTATCATATTTCAGGATGCAGTGACCCCCAAAAAACATGTTTATTTATAAAGTATATTGGATTGAGTCCAAATAAATTAACATCCCATCATCCTGGGTACCTTCAATTACCCATTGATAAACTGGAAGAACTGTAACTGAAATGTAGCCTATACCCAAAAATTCCCCCATTTCATTAATGAGATTCAAAGACCTCACTAGATGACAAAATGTTCTTGGTGTGGTTCTTACAAATATAGCATGTATATGCACTCACATACTGGTATACCTTTTCCCAGTGTAGTCCATGCACAAATTGGTAACTTTCTCTTTCAAAATCCCCAAATCAGAAGAAGCAAATAACACCGTATTTAAAGACTTCAAATGTATGAACTTCCTACAATTCTATAATGGGGTCTCAAAGTTAAAGCACAACTGTAACCCCCCAGTGTTGACACAGCCAGTAAGTTATACAAATTAATTCTATGCTCAACTAGAAAACTGTATAAATCTATCCGTACATACCAAAACCTGAACAGAATAGGAAAGAGGAGAGCAAACCAGCCTAGTTGTCCACGTACATAAATAATACAAAAACAGAAGGGCCCACATGTCAAGGCCACCATCAAGAGAGTTACCCAAAGTACTGAAAATGCTGTCCAGAAAAGCAAGGCTTCCCATGAACTTAGTCTGGTATTTGTTGCTTAGGGTAATTACAAATCATTCCTTCCTTATATCATGAAGTTTGGAAAGAACTCAACCATGCTCTGAATTTTTTTCATAACAGCACTATCCTCTTTGATCCCATGGATATTACAACTGGATTAGGAAATAAACACCTTGTGCAAATTTTACCCACGAGGCACACATACAAAAAGCCCACATATACCTAAAGATCTCAAACCCTCTATAATCACAAAAGCACATTTGTTAAAAAGACAAGACACTCCTGAACAAAAAAATACACCTGTATGGGGTCACAACATTTCAAATGGTTACCACTCATAACAACTCAAATGTCCTTCTGATATGCAGAAGTTGCCATGTAAGCTTGCACACATTAATAGCTAGTTCTCTGAAACTGGGATAAAAATAAATGCTAAAAATGCAATGTTGTTTGTCTTTTCGGCTTTTCCCGTTTAGGGGTTGCCACAGCGGAACTCCGGTCCGCTAATGATTGGCAGTAGATTTTTATGGTGGCGAGTTGCCAGCCCGACTCCCAACCTTCAGCGAAGGCACGCCCATTCATGCATGTCTTTCGGAGGCCACTCTACCACGGGGATACAGACTCCACACAGAAGGCACTCCAGCCGAGAATCAAACAGAAGAACCTCTTGCTGTGAGACAACAACGCTACCACTGTACCACCGCGGCAATATTGTTGCATTTAGTGCATAATTCCTCCACCCAGCTTATAGTATAGGAAACATACCACAAAATGATATAGGATACCTTAGAACATGGGTAAGATAGCTCCCTCTTTGATCACCATGTTGCAACAGTAGTCAGGAAATATTTCTACCTGGCACAACTGATCATAGAGGGTATTTTCTCTAGAAGCAAAGAAGTCATTATCCCTGTGTATTCTGCACTGATCAGGTCCATCGTAAAATACAGTTCCCCCTTTGGGATGGATCCTACTAAACATCAAGCTGTTGGAAAGACTCTAAAGGATCCTGACAGAAAATGATTTTGGATTTAAAGGACCTGAGCTATGAAGAAGGGGTAGGAACCTTGCCCCTGTATTGATTGTTCTGTAGACTCCTTAGGGGTGATATGTGCTTTGTCTTCCAGGACCCATTAGTGCAAGACCTCCCATTTCTTTATAGGTCAAACAGTCCAGTGAACACAAAAACACTTTAGCAAATAAACTAATCTCAGTGGAGAGAAAGATTTGTCATGAGCAACTGCTCTTTCTCTGGAACATAGTTTCTCCCAAGATTATGCGGTTTTGTTCACTATCTTCCTTTAAACAGGAATTAGACAATTGAATGGATATTCTTAAATTCACCCCTGGTATGACTGTCCTATTTGCTCCTTGAAAAAGAAGGTAGGGTCTAAGGGATGGTACTGCCAAAGCAGAAATGACCTCATGGCTCCATTGCCTTGTACATTTTATGATTCGGGGTTGTTAGGTCCTGGAATTGAACAGGATGGTGTCTTTCCATTAGATCCTTGTCAGACCAAAGCCAAAATGCTGCTTACAATTCTGGAAGCCTTAGAGATAGAAACACACTGCTGGTGCGAGTCAGATATTGGGCAAAGGTGGACCTTGTGAGTCTGATCTTTATGCACTTGAAATGAAGAAAAATGTGGGCATGATGTGAGTTTATAAGACATTGAATGGAATGTGCAATAGGATTAAGATGGAAAGGAAGGACAGTTCAGGAAATGGGGGCAGTACTGCCGAACAAATGAAATTATTCAGCATGTACATTAGGAATTAATTCCAAGACAGGTGGCATGAGGTGACAGAATGGGTAGGCGTTTGTAAAGTTTTAATGCTTAGGAAAGTTCAGAAGCCTTTTCAATCTGTTGGGCATGTAATGAAAGGAGGGACTGCTAGCACAGCTAGCTGGAATTTTGTAAATAATCATATGTCATTAGTGAATATGTAAATTATATATACAAGATGTTCATGTTACAAATGTATTAGAAATGTATGTCGTGTATATAAAACTGTTCTGTACAGATGTTTGTGTTGAAAAGGTATTTGCAAAGTGCTGTTTGAAATGTAACCGCAGTTTGCCCTGGAAGACAACAGAAATGTACATGCACTATTGTAACTGTTTAAATGTATATATTTCAACAGTGGAAACTGGGAATACAGGAGGTTAACCTCAGTCTAGTAAACTTTAGAAAAATGTCTAAAATTAAATTACTTTATAGGACGCAATAAAGAGGCTACCTCTCAAGTTTTCAATGCAACTAAAGAAACTGTTTGTGCTAGGAAGCTTTCTATATTGTCCTTGGAGTGACCTAATTGCTACTTTTGAAGCATGAAAGGAATGCAGTTGTTTTATGCTTTCCACCATCTGTGAAATATCTGAGGAAAGGTCCTTGTCTGTATATTTTTACAGGTAGATGCTAAATGCTGCCAGCTTCTAGCAATGGAGGTTTTGGTCTGGGAACTAGACCTCAGATGGCCAGAAATGTCATTCTGCAAACTATCCCAGCAGTAATATTTTAGATATTAATTTGAATAGTCTTAGTGAGAGAGAGGATTCTGTATTCTGTCTTGTTCCTGATAAGAAGATCCATTTGTCAGCATCTGCCTTGCTGTAATGAACTTGATTTCTAGGGGACAGTATAACTCTCTCAGATACAGTCAGGAATATAGCGAAGGTTAGTTTAGATTTTGTTTATATGTGTGAACCTGTACTGCAATGTTGTTTTAAATATTTTCTGTGGTTTTGAACTCTTGGCACTGTGAATATATATTTAATATTGTCTTGTTCTTTTATTATTAAATATATTTAAACATTTCATTGTGGCTGATCTGTGTAGAGATATTTAAGTTTTGACAGCCTTGCTCTTGGTCAAACTACCATTTGTATTAATATTAATATTACACAGTAAGATTGGACACCCTTTGTTAATGGCCTTAAGGTAGCTAGCAGAAGGGTTCTGGTGGCAGTGAAAACTACCTTATAGTCTGGGTGAAAGGGGGTATAGCTAGTAGACATGTGCCAGCCTGTTGTGTGTGTGTGTGTGTATGCTACTTGGGCAGGGACATGAAACAGTGGTTGGATAGAGAGAGTATTTGGAGGACTTGGCTTGGAACCCTAGCTAAGGACTAATGGGGAGTCTTACTGGGGATCTAGAGTAAGGTAGAGGGGCCAGACCCGAACTGACTGTGGTCTCTGTGTGCTCTTAAGGGAAATTGTACTTGATGCAGAGAGCTGCATCTGGATATACTGTGTGTGTACTTGTCATCCTCTCAGTGAACATCCCCCTTTGTTGAGGATTGAAGTTATTTGATTACTGGTCCAGTGGAGGGTTGTCACAGGGCATAATAGGCAAGACTTTGATGAAGTAGTTGGATGTACTGTATTTCTAACAAACGCTTTGGTTAGAAGATACATAAGAAAGTCATAGTCTTTTTCTGGAGTAGATCTTTCAAAGTTCAGCCGCTACTACAAGGCTAAATATTTATATCTCCAGTCTTTACTGACACTGCCCTTTCCATACATGTACACCAAGTCGCATTATATTTTGCACACAGTGTCTTTGTTAATAATGGTAGGTAAGCAAGAATGTTTTCCATTTTTGTACAAGAAAGCTGTTACTATTTCACAGACTCTACAACCTGAAGGTAACAAACATAGGCAAAACAGTGGCTGCATTGTTGATGCTTTTACATCAAAGTTTTAGAATCCAAAGTTCCTGTCTAATCCCTGTTTACAGTCTGTATGTTGATTTCAAGTTCTTCCCATGTCGGCTTTGGTGTTTTTCAGGGTACTTCTGTCCCTTCCCACCTTTTAAACATGCTGATGTCCATATATGCTTAATTTCTTCTTTTGTAATGACTTTGGTTGTGGCCGAAAAGGTTTATATTGGATCAGTTCAGTTAAATATGTAAGTAGAGTAAAAGCATGGGAGATATGCAGGTTTGCTGCCAAATGCAACAATCAAAAGTATAATTAATTTCTGATAAAATGTTCATATTATACATAATGTACATATTTAGTTGTGTGTTTGTGGCACTCCGTATACTATGTGCATTTAAAATATGCTTGTGTGTCTGTGTGTGCGCGCGCGGGCGCATGTTGATGGCATACTGACCTGACATTTGACCATCACATTTCTACTGTGGTAAGAAAATCCTTTAATGTTGCGCTACTTATAAGGCATGACATCCAGGTCCTTGCAGGTCATTGTTATATTGTAAAATAAAACAAACAGGCTAAAGATCCAAGGAAACTATATTTCTCTAGCACCTTGGTCAAAAGACCTTGAAGGAGTAACAAACATTTCCATAAATAGGCGTAAATATAAAATGCTTTAAACAATTATTCTATTAAACAATTAAATTAAATACTTCCAATTAACCTCACAGTTTAAACCTGCAGGTATTTAAATGTTATATTTTAAAATAAAAATAGATTTAAAAAGAAGGTGCTCTCTAAGTGAACCACATTCCCCTCTACTCTAAAATTGACTTGTTCAAGAATGCTGCCCTGTAATAATAAAACAATCACTATTATGTTTTTCTTTAGTGCAAAGCCACCATCTTGTCCTCTCTGGTTTTTAATGTCCCTAACATACTCTAACAATCTCACTCTAAACATTCTCTTAGTTTCACCAATATGAAAGTGATTGCAGAGACATTTTAAAACATGTATAACCCCACTACTATTACAAGAAAATACCCCCAGGTACAAATTTAACATTATTAATAAACTTAAAAGAATGTACTACATGACTACAAACAGTACAACTATTACAAGGAAATGCACCAAAACTTAACAGGCTGTCGAATAATATTGAAATTTGGGGTAATAAAAGTACAATGTACTAACATGTCTTTAAGATTTTGTCCACGTCTATATGACATGCAATTACATTGGTCTGATGATAGCCAACTACAATATAACAATCATCGAGTAGAAAGCACCCTTCGCCATGTACTTGACCAGGCACTAGTAATAGCATGAGAAAGCATAGAGGTTCCTCACAGAGCGTATAGGGAGTAAACAAGTCTTATGTAGGCCATCTCCAAGCCATATCTGTAAAGGCTGCATAGTAGTCTATTCCTAGCCTACAAGGCATTCTCTGATCCCACACTGATGCTATTTGTTTTGCAATTGTGCAACAAATATATCAGAAGAACCCATTCTAAAGACCTAAACCTTGTCTATGACATAAACAGGGCATGTTGGACGGACAGGTATGTGTTTCAAAGTATGTTCCTTTACCTGGAACACGCTTCCCATCCATTTAAAGCAAAACTCATCCCTAACTCCATTCAAATGTAACTTAAACCAGTGGAAGAGAGATCACAAATTTACTCCTGATTTGGCACCTGTGTCCCTAATAGATAGTGGCAGCCTATGAACACTTGATATGTACAAGCCTATATCATAACCGTAAACTTCCTTGGGGTATTGACGCACTTGGAGTATTTTAGTAAATTTGGGATAAGCTTGTTTAGGCATAAAATGGCCTATGAATATATGTATGATGCACATTAACTCTCTCTCTCTCTCTCTCTCTCTCACACACACACACACACACACACACACACACACACACACACACACACACACACACACACACACACACACCTACACCTTAAATGATACACAGATATAAATAATGGATAAAGAGGTCACACAGACAAACCTTTCAGTAAAAAATGGAAGAAAGACCCAGCCAAGCTAGTCGTCACTCTGCAGTACCTTAAACTTCCTGTATGGGAGGACTATGGCATAGACAGGTGTGTTGTGTGTGTGTGTGTGTGTGTGTGTGTGTGACCTTTTTCTTTTTCAGCCATTAGGGCTGTATCCAGTTTCAAGTAGTTGTAGTTTTGTTTTGTGTGCTTGTAGCATTTTAGAATGTCTGATAGACCTGCTGTGTTCCAAAAGTGCTCCTCATGCAGTTTGAAAATGCCTTACTCTGATGCACACGGAGTGTGTTTACTGCTTGGGCGCTCCGCAAATGGAGGTTGAGTGTGAGCTTTGTGCTGCATTTTACCCCAGGGCCTTAGTGGAGTGCCACAACAAATTACTTCTAAAGGGCCTGGTTCAAGTAGGACTCTTTATTTCCCCCCTGAAGGTTTCCTCTTCCAACCCGAAGATGACCCTTCTCTGCAACCTGTTCCCACCAAAAAGCCACGGCTCTTGGATCCCAAGTCTCTGGATCTGATCCCAGCCTGCTCCATCTCAGATCTGTGGCCTTCGGATCCGAGAGCCATGGAGCAATTGGTTGGCTCTAGGTCCTCTTTAGATCAGAGACCCTCAGATCCGATGAAGGTGGGGTCAGCCTCGGATTCAACTGATTCCCCAGGTCCATCCACTGAGCCAGATAGGTCTTTGGATCCGACAAGGTTGTCCGATCTGATTATAATCTTGGAGGAGCCTGCCATACCTTTCACCTTGAAACAGAGCTGTCAGTCAGCTCTGAAGCATCAGATCCATTCCCCAGAGCCTGGCAGTAGGTCAAGGAAGTCTTCCTCCAATCCACCGACTCCTCTTCAGGATATTCCAGGAGTCTTCTGCCCTCAAACATGGACAGGATGATGAGTTTTCTCAAGGCCCAAATAGAGTTGGCACATCAAGGCATCTCCTGCCCATATGGCCAGGGCAGCCTCCCTCGGCTTCTCATTCTCCTCATCCAACCTTGTTGGGTTTGGATTCTAGGGACCAGGCAGCTTGCGGCTCGATTCCGGTGAAGCCAAGTATTCCCCCTTTCTTGTCCCTGGCTTATTCTGTTCCTCCTCCTTAGGAGTGCAGTGAGCCCCATACCTGAGTGGTCGATGCCGGCTCCGGGGGGGCTGTCTGGTAGCATTTATTCAGACCGATCCTTTCCTGTCAGTGCTTTGGCCTTTGATAGTTCCTGGCTGGTATTACCCAGGGATCAGGTGGCTGTTTCTGGATACATTCCTCCTCTCCGAGGGACTTCACCCTCGGACATGGGGGATGGGCCTGCTTCCAGACCCTTGGCTTTCCAGGTAGGAGAGAAGACCTTCTCCTGGTCTGGAGTTTCTTCTACTGCACCTCTGGGTCCCTCCCGACCTCTCTCTACCTCGGCTGGTGAGGCCTCACATCCTGTCCCGGGTCAGCCCTCTCAGTAGAGCCTTCAGGGGGTTTCTTCCCATCTGGGAGACCCTGTCTCTTCCAATTCCTCCCGGAGCCCCCAGCGGAGAAGGTTCATCATTAAAGAAAGTGCAAGAGGAGGCACTTGGACTCCCCCACTGAGTCTACCAAGGATGTGGACCTTGAGGAAGTGGTCCCCAAGATCTCTGCCCCAATGAGGTCTCCTTTGGAGACATCCTTGAGCTCCTGAAACAAAAGGGCAGATGGTCTCCCCAACTCCCATCTTCAGAGGAGTCAGTATTTTTGAAGGCCTTCAGGATGGACCTGTCCACCTCCTGGATGCCCCACCCCTGCTGACGAGTTGGTGGATCTGATCGTCAATAGGGCCTGGAAGGAACTAGACACGGTGGAGTCTGTTCCAAGAGGGCCAACAAATTCCTTAGTCCCCTGGCAAACCATTTGTTCTGGAGCAGTCATACTAGTTGATGCCATCATGGTTGCCGCAGCCATGAAGAAGGAGCTAGCAGAGCTCCACGGTCTGTCCCCTGAACAGGGAGCCCTGGGCAGTAGATCTTTTTGGAAATTGGGTGTACGCCTCTGCTATCTTTGGGCTGAGAGAGACAAACTACTTGGCACATTTTATCTGTCTCCAAAGGGATTTGATCCAAGAACTTTCCACCTCCCTTGCAAAGTTATTGCCAGTAGAGAACCTCAAGCAGGTGTCCCCCAAGCTATTCACTCTGACCTCCCTTGCAAATTCGTCTATGAGGTTGATCTCCAATGCTGCAGAAGGCTAACTCTTGAGTTGCTGGGACAGGCATTGCCTGAGGTGTCATGCCTGGCTGTGCTTGTGCGGGTTCCTGGAACCCTTTAAGACATCATTTAATAATCTGAAGTATCAAAAAAACAAACAAAATCAAATCAACCTGTTTAGGATTGTTGTACTTGTTAACACTTAGTAATACTAATAACATCACTTTTGTTTTGTATGTGATACAATGTTTTAAAAATTTCTAAAGGTATATTAATATGAGAGTGTCAGAGCTGGGTGTTTATCTGACCTATATCACTTTAAATGTGGCTTAATTTTTAATTGATGACACTATATATTACTAAATTGTTTGATTGAATGTTGTCTGATGAAGTTGCTCCAATGGTGGGTGACGAAAAGCGCTTAACATTTTAATAAACTAGTGTTCTCATTTATCTTCCGTTGGTTTTGTTTGGAGCCTTTCTCGTGGATTTGTTTGTTTTTTTGATACTTCAGTTTTGTGTTCGTACATGGCTTCCAGCAACCATAGTGAAAATGAGGATTCCATCTCTCCTACGCCACTTGGTTCTGCTAGAGGAGAAACTAACTTAGAAGAAGGGAACTTGACAGCCCTAATACTGGCGTGAACTCAACGAGTCGACAATCTATCTTCGCGACTAGATTTTCAACTTCCGAACTTAAATACGAGTAATTCCTACATTGTAGGCTCGTCTGACCCCCTGGGATCTATCCCACAAGGACAACGGACACCAATTTCAACAACGAGGTCACCGAATCTGAGCTCTGGAAGTTGTGGAATAAACCTTTTGCCATTAGGCGAAAATGACACTCAGCTACGACAACACAATATAACTTCTAACATCAATCTTGGACAAGGAAACCACGTGCTTGCCCATTTACCAGGCTCATGGAACACCAGTAACGCTAATAATTCGTGTGACGACAATAACAAGACCAGGGCAATTTCAGATACTAACAACAGCGTTCAAGAGCTTATCGGAGCTCCATCTTTTCAAGACTGGGTTTATGACACCAGAATTTTGACTTTTGGTCAACTCAACCCACCGGAGCGACCGGCTGACAACTCTGAAACATCTGAGGTTAGTGTACAATTACTTACAAATAACCTTAAGCTACTTGACGCTAAACTCCTTAAAATTAAAAAACTGCAACTAGAGGTTAACTATTTCCAAGAATGTAGTAGACAACGTATAGTCCCGAAGGGGCTACGGCATCATATATATACCCTACAGGACTCGTGGCTAATTCATTATTTCACCTTGAGCTTAATACCTTGTTTGACGAACAAGGCTTTGCTCTGATGGACTGTATTATTAAACATTACAGTATTCAGATAGTCGACTTATCTAAGGAAGTCGCTGAACTTAATTCCATTATAACTAACCATGTCGACTTCTTTAGATATAAGTTTGAATACGACAGATCCTTTAATTCTATTGACCAGTTATTAGCGAAACTTAAATTGAACAAAGCCAAAAAATGTAATCGTGACAGACTGGCGTATGACAATGGCAGAGCTTATCCTAATCCCCCTTTGTCACAAAATGGACTTGCTGATGTATCTGCCAACTTTCTTGCTACCACTGAGTCACACCATGACGAACTGGATCCTAGTTTTGATTATGACAATCATAATTCAAATAGCAGAGACGGAAATTCGAACACTAACACATGGGCAGGGCGACTCTGGAACGGAAAGCACAAGAACCCTAATGGAGAACAAGCTAACCAACATTATTTGAACAGTCCGGCACCTGATGACGAACATAACAATCCTAGCCTGGGTGCTATACCGAAGAGACATTATAATAACAATCAAAATTATCAGAATCAAAAAAACAAATTTCGCCCATACAACAAGCCTAAGAGGTAAAGAATGACACTATTGGTCCAACTGTCATTCATAACAAAACAGGGGACTTTAACATCTACAATTTCTCTTGTATAGAAATAGACCCTACCTTGGTTGAACTTTTGGCTAAAGGGCAAACCTTTGTTCCTAGCAAACGCATGGACTTAGTCCAAAGTATAAAAGACCTAAAGTTGTTTGTAAGAAAACTTAACCTTAATTTATTATTAGGAAATTCTACAGCTCTAACAAACCCCCTTAGAGTAGTGAGTGAGTATAACCCTACCTTACACCCTACACTTCACACTTTTGAACAACTTATGGAATTGGACTTGCACTGTTTAAATAACAGCCAAAATAGGGTCTTTTACAAAGATGCGAGACTTAGCAACATCAGTACTGATGAATTATTATCTCTATCTACATTCAAATCATTAGATATTAGAATGATAAAACCTGACAAAGGTGGTGGACTAGCTATATTTGACAACTGTGATTATATTAATAGAGTAGAGCATATATTGGAGAGTGAAACATATGCTAAGGTGTCTATTAATGAGGTAAATACTGCATACAGTAGGATTAAGAACTATTACAGTGATCTTTTTATGGATGGATACATCGATATAGATGTATACCATTACATAACTATGAACTGGCCTAAGATCCCTATTTTGTTTGCGACACCAAAAATACACAAAAACATCACAAATCCACCATTCAGACCATTGACAGACAGACGAAATTCTATCACCTACGCTTCAGCAAAAGTAGTTGACTACATTTTGAAAAAGTATCTCAAAACAGAACCACAAGTCTGCAAAGACTCGTGGACTTTTCTTGAGAATTTAAATAAAGTTAAATACAAGGAAGAAAATAACTTTTTAACTATAGACGTTATAGACTTGTATACGTCTATCCCCCATTTAGAAGGAATAGAATGGGTAAACTTGTTCCTTATTAAAAAAGGTGCACCACCTAATGAGATGTTTACAGTTACAACTTTACTTGACATCATTTTAACTAACAATTTTTTTACATTTAACAACAAATTGTACCTACAAAAATGTGGGGTTGCGATGGGCTCACCATGCGGAGCCAGCCTAGCTAATACAGTAATGGTGTACTGGGAAAACAATTTTATCTTCAAGAATACCGAGTGGACTTCACATATTAAATATTACACTCGGTTTCTTGACAATATCTTCATTTTATTCCAAGGATCAAAAGAGTTAGCAGATAACTTCCTATGTTATCTTAATAATACTACTGACTTTTTCAAATTTACATCAGACTTTCAAACTTCGTCCACTAATTACCTTGATGTTAACATATTCAAGGAGTTGGTAGGTATGCAGTATATTGCTAAAATACATAGAAAAGACACCTTTTGCAATTCTTACCTCCACTATACTAGTCTCCACCCGTATACGCAAAAGAAAGCTATAGTCAAGGGACAGCTGATTAGAGCAGCTCGTATGACAACCTTGTATAGTGACTTTTTAGTTGAATGTAGCCTATTAGAAACGTTGTTTACTGAGAGAGGATATCTGACTGACTTAGTGAACGACATTTTTCACGAAGTTAAGTATAAAAGAGACAATGGCATTATAGTGCCAATATTAGAAACCAGGGAAAGACTTAACAGTACTTTAAGTGTATGCTCTAGTATAGAAACTGACCCTAACATTGACACTTACACATCAGAAGCAGATATTCTTAACATTAGTGACTTGGAAGTTAACAAAAACTATCAGATAAGTTACATCACAACATTCAGTATGGATAGTAACATTATTAGAAAGATATTGTATAAAAATTGGGTAATCATTCAACAAGACAAAAACATTAATTTTAAATTTTTGGAATACCCTACTTTAGTGTATAGAAAAGGGAGAAACATTAAAAACATTCTGGAGACAAACACAATAAAAAGTTTCAATAACAGAAAAGGGATGTCTAGCTGTGGTAGCTGTAACGTGTAAATATATGTCTTGTAGTGAGTACGCTACTATTAATAATAAAAAATACAAGATTAAATACAAGCTTAACTGTAATTTAAAACTTATAGTTTATGTTGCTACATGTACTCTATGTTCAGCGTTCTATATAGGAAAGACTGAACGTTGACTGAAAGAGAGAGTGTATGAGCATACATATGCGATATCCAATGGTACGATGGATAACGCTTTAGTCAGACACATTACAGTTAATCCAGGACATAACTTTAAATTTACAGCTTTTGACCAGATTCAAACTGACATTAGAGGGGGTCCATACAACCTTTTATTAGAAGACCGTGAACTGTCATGGCAATTGAGAACAAACTCTTTGTCAAACCAGGACTAAATGAACACTGTAACATCTGTTGTTTATTGAAACTTAAAAGTTCGAATAGGAAATAAATATGCTTTTAGTAGAAGTTATCATACGGAATTCACATGTTGTTTATTGTTGTTGTTAGTAAGCTTTTATATATTTATACATTTTTTACATACTTATCAAAATTAATTTTCTTCTTAACTTTAACATATTAACTTAATACAAATCAACCTGTTTAGGATTGTTGTACTTGTTAACACTTAGTAATTCTAATAACATCACTTTTGTTTTGTATGTGATATAATGTTTTAAATTTTTAAAGACATATTAATATAAGAATGTCAGAGCTGAGTGTTTACTTGTGTTATACCACTTTAAATGTGGGCTTATTTTTTAATTGATGATGCTATATATTATTAAATTGTTTAATTGAATGTTGTCTGATGAAGTTGCTCCACTGGTGAGCGACGAAAAGCGCTTAACATTTTAATAAACCAGTGTTCTCACTTATCTTCCGTTGGTTTTGTTTGGAGCCTTTCTCGTACATCATTTAATAATACTCCCTTAAATGGTTTCACCATCTTTGGACCTTCCGTAAAGGACACTTTAACCCGCAATGAGCAAGAAGGGAAGAAGCGCTTAACATTTTAATAAACCAGTGTTCTCACTTATCTTCCGTTGGTTTTGTTTGGAGCCTTTCTCGTACATCATTTAATAATACTCCCTTCAATGGTTTCACCATCTTTGGACCTTCCGTAAAGGACACTTTAACCCGCAATGAGCAAGAAGGGAAGACGTTTGCAGTAGGGATCAAGCTTTCGGCTTCCCAGAGTTCCTTTTCGAAGACCCAATGGGGAACCAGAAAGATGTGGTTCCATAAGGAGCAGTCTGCCTTTCAGGACGCTCCTGATGAAAGCCCCTTCCAAAGGTAGGGGGAAAGGTTTCGATGGACGCAGTCGCCCTCAAGTCGGGGGGGGGGGTCTGCAAAATCAGGGCTCCATGGAACCCTTCTCTGAGCACCCCTACAGGTCTTCTGGAGTGTTGCTTGACTGCTCTCCCCTGGAATACAGTCAGGGTTTGCATTTTCTTACACCCACTAGCCTGGACAAACATCACATCTGATCAGTGGGTGTTAAATATCGATGTTCTTCGTTTTCCATTGCTGCAGTCCTTACTATTGGGTATAGTCCGCATCCAGTCGGCCCGAATACCAGAGTATAAGGCTGACGTCGGTCAGGGCACATTAGACTGACGTCAGTACGTCAGGGTACTAATGCGCATGACCGGCGTCACATCCTCAGTCTTTTTTGCCGCGTGGTCCGATGCAGAAGCAGTTTTGCGAGTGCAGGTTGGCGTTCTGAAATATTTCCGAAACCGGAGTTTCAGACCGAATCAGAGTTGGCTAAGTATCCCGTTGGGGAACATTTTGGTTTTTTCTTGCCTCAGTATTTAACCGGATGTCAGAAAAAGTGAATAACTGTATTTCTTGTGGGAAGCAAATACCTCATAGGGATTACCATACCTTGTGTATACCTTGTTTAGGGCCTGAGCACGACGTTGTTGGTTGCCGCTCTTGTGCTAGGTTTAACAAACGCACTATTAAGAGGAGGTTAGACTGTGCCAGATTAGTGTTTGGGAAGCATTGCAATTATAAAATGCCGTCGGATGCTCCGACGCCCGCTTCGTCCAAGAAGCGCAAGGACAAAACAGCGAAGCCTAGGGTTGATGAACCGGCAGTCCCGGACGTCGGTTCTTTAGGTGGCTCAGTGGAGCCAGAGGTTTTGCCAGGAGTTTCTATGGAGTCTGAGGCAGAAACTTTACTGTTACAGGATGTACCCTCTCAGGAGGCAGGCCAGGCTGAGGGGGCTTCTCAGGTAACTATTCTTCCCTCTCTTCCCAAAGTAGTTAGAGCCTCTCCTTCTGTTGCCAAAACTTCTTTTAGAGGTAGGCCAACTTCAGCTTCAGTAGGGGCTTCTCCTAGCCTTCGGTTCTGTACCTAAGAAACATATGCTTAAAATGGCAGAAGATTTGATTACTATGATTAGAGGTTCTATGGGCCCTCCTGATAAGAGGCCTAGGGTGGAACCAGAGTTTGACAGTTTTGAACAGGGTTCAGGGGCTTCTGAGTCTTCTGGAAGATTTGCAGGAGTATCCTCATTATTCTGATTCTGATGTGGATGATGCCACTCCTTGGCTTCTCCTCCTGAGGATTTTTCATTTTCAGAGACTCTGCATTCCATGAGGGAGCACTTTAAATGGGAAGGCCAGGATTACTCTGATTCCAGGAAGAGGCTTAGGAATTCTTGTTTTTACCCCAGCATAGGCCCTTAGCTATACCTCCTGTATTGAATGTGGTGGAAGATGTTTTTGCAGAGGCTTCCCTGAACCCTGATTCTTTGCCTCCTGCTCCTGTTAAACCTGATAGGTACTATAGGGTGCCCAAGCTCATAAGTATTTGTTTAAGAGTCCTAGGGCGGACCCAGAAACTGTTTCTCAGGGGCCTAAAGGTGTTAAGGCCTCTGTGGTTAAAAATCCTGTTCCCACTGACAAAGAGGCAAGGGCGTTAGATAGGTGGGGTAAGAAAGTGTATACTTCTTCCACTCTAGCCATGAGAGCATTGAATTGTCAGTTTCACATGCTGAAATATCAAAATTTTCTCCTTTCACAATTGAAATCTAAGGTGGATGCTTTGGCGGAAGGTATTGATTGTAAAGACTTGCTGGATTTAGTTTATGTGTCTGAACAAGTGGGCAAGCATTCTTTGCAATGTGGTTTTGATGCTGTGCAGGCCGCATCGGGTGGCTGCCACTAGTTCTGTTCTTCGCAGGCATGCCTGGTTGAGGGATCAAAATTTGGCTGAGCATGTTAAGACAAGGATTTTGGATGCTCCTTTACAGTCTGATGTGTTGTTTGGTTCACCTGTGGAAGCAGTTTTAAAGAAAATGGAGGACAAAGCTAAGTCTATGCAAACTGTTAAAGATTTTGCAGGTACAGCCACCGAAGTTTAGTAGAAATTGGCCTGCTAAGGGGTGGACATATCCTGCTTATGATTCCCAGTCTAGGGGTAGGTCTAGACGTGGTAGGGGCAGGGCTCCAGGTTCTTTTAGGCCTAGAACAGGGAGTTCACCTGCTCAGACTTCTGGTGAGGGCAGGGGTCAGTCCTTTCGTAAACAGACCCAATGACCTGCCTTTTCAGCTGCCAGTGGATTCTCGTCTGGCAGCTCCTTTGGAAGGACGACTGTCTCTTTTCAAAGAAAATTGGGATTTAATTACTCAAGACAGATTTTATTTCCATACAATGCCCCCTTTCAAAGGCATGCCAGACGTTCCTCCTCCACAAAGAAAAGAGGCTCACGAGCAAGTTTCTCAGTTACTCCAAATGGGGGCCATTCAGCCAGTCCCTGTATCGGAAAGGGGCCTAGGATTTTATTCTCGCATGTTCCTAGTACCAAAGAAGGGGAACACGTGGAGACTGCTTTTGGATTTATCTCTCCTCAACACTTCTCTGGACATTCCCAAGTTCAAGATGTTGACGTTACGACAGCTTTTACCCCTGCTGGGCAAAGATCACTGGATGGTACCTTTAGATCTCAAGGAAGCTTCCCTTCATGTGCCTATCAGGCTAAGTTACAGGAAGTATCTGCGGTTTCAAGCTGGAGATTCTCATTATCAGTTCTCTGCATTGCCCTTTGGCTTATCTACTGCGCCCAGAGTATTCACAAAGGTTCTGGCTCCAGTGATAGCTTACTTCAGGCTACAAGGACTTCAAATCTATCCTTATTTAGCCGACTGCCTGATTCTGGCTCAAGAAACGGAAGACCTTCTACAGCATCTGGAATATCTTATAGCAGTGCTAAGATGCCTAGGGTATTCTGTGAACGAAATAAAGTCCAGTCTAGTACCCTCTCAAGACATGTGCTTTCTGGGTGTGAGACTGAATACAGCAGCCCAGATGGCCTTTTTAACCCCGGACAAACAAAAGAGTCTATCACTTTACTTCCATCAACTATCTCATCAGTCCGTGCTGACTGCAGAGACAGTCCTTCAAGCATTCGGGTTCATGGCATCTTGTATTCTGGTGCTTCCCAATGCCAAACTGCATATGAGGAAGTTACAATGGTATCTCAAAAATGTATGGACACAGCACTGCCAGGTTTTAGACACTGTCATTCAAATAATACCTTGCCTTCCAAGAGAATTTTTGTGGTGGGCTCAGGAATGTCACCTAAACAAGGGACTCTCTGTGACCCGGCCAGAGGCGAGTCAGATTTTACTGACAGATGCCTCGGACATTGCTTGGGGAGCTCATCTAAATGGAAAGTGGATACAAGACAAGTGGCCTGCCAGACTACAGCATCTACATATCAACATGAAGGAGATGTTAGCAGTCCAGTTCGCATTACTAGCTTTCAAGGGGTTACTTCTTCCAGGGCAGGTGTTGATTCTAACAGAAAACACAACTGTCATGTGGTACTTCAACAAACAAGGGGGAACACATTCTTATCCTCTATGCAGGCAAGCAATGATTTTATGGGAGACTGCCACGCTTGCACCTAACTCTTCAGGCAAGGTTTCTGCCAGGAGCACAGAACTCCTTAGCAGATGTGTTAAGCAGACAAATCATGGATCCCCACAAGTGGAAACTGGATCTTCATGTATTTCGGAAATTGACAGTGTCATGGGGAACTCCAGACATAGATCTGTTCGCTTCTCCACTAAACCACCAGCTGCCACAGTTTTGCACAAAGGGGTTTCATCACACAGCTTGGAAAGTGGATGCTCTGTCTTTCAGTTGGACAAACCTTCATGTGTATGCCTTTCCACCTCTGCCTCTTCTTCCAAAGGTACTGTAAAGGTCAGACAGGACAGGCCAAGGATGATTTTGATAGCTCCAGATTGGCCTCGCAACACTGGTACCCTCTACTACGGAGTCTGGTAAAGAAGCCTCCATGGCCTTAACCTTTGATTCCACATCTGTTATCCCAGCAGGACGGTCATCTGCTCAATGTCAAGCTTCACTCTCTTCATCTGACAGCCTGGCATATTCTGTGTTGAAACACAACAGGTCTCAACTTCCTCAACAAGTTTTAAATGTGATTATGGAAGCTAGAAGACCTAGTACAAGGAAAGTGTAAGCAAAATGGAAGAGATTTTTATTTTGGAGTAAAGCAAAGAATTTGGAGATTTCTGAGCCTAATTTGAGTATGGCTCTTCAATATCTTACTGAGTTACTGGACAAGGGTCTGTCCTTCTCTTCCATTAAGATTCATGCTGCAGCAATCTCAGCTCACTATGATTGTGACCCACCATTATTTTCGCATCCTTTGTTCAAGCAGTTTCTTAGAGGGGCAAAAAATATAAGACCCCCACGTAGAGCTCCTACTCCTGCTTGGGATCTCAATTTTGTGTTGGAAAAACTTACTCTACAACCTTTTGAGCCTGCGGCTACTGCTGAATTAAAATATTTGTCATGGAAGACTGCTTTTTTGTTGGCTATTACTTCTGCAAGAAGGGTGTCTGAGTTGCAGGCCCTTATGGCAGTCGAGCCCTTTTGATTTTCCATAAGGATAGGGTATCATTACGTACTAATCCTTCCTTTATGCCTAAGGTGGTTTCTAGTGTGGCTTTAAACCAAACTATTCATTTGCCTACTTTTTATGCAGACCCCAAAATAAAGGGGAAAAGATTTTGCATACTTTAGATGTACACAGGCAATTGCGTTATTACTTAAGCAGGACTAAGGATTTTAGGCAGTCTCAGCAGTTGTTTGTTTCTTTTGCTTTGAGTTCGCAGGGCAAGCCTGTGTCAAAACAAACTATTTCTAGGTGGATTGGCTTTTGCATTGCATTTTGTTATTCCCATCATGGCAAGGAGGTTCCAGCTGGAATTAGGCCTCATTCCACTAGGGCTACTGCCACTTCAACAGCATTTCTACGAGGGGTGGCCACTAAGGATATTTTGGAAGCAGCTACTTGGAGTTCAGTGCATACTTTCTCTAAGCATTATCACCTTCCTATCTACTCTAAGTCTAGGGCTGGTTTTGCCACAGCTGTTTTGCAAGGCATGTTGTCAGCTCCTGCTTCTTTATGATTTGCCAGCCTCCCTTACCTCTGCTTTGGGATTCTACCCAATAGTAAGGACTGCAGCAATGGAAAAGAACATAGTACAGTTTTGTACCTACCATAAATGTAGATGTTCGAGGATTCCATTGCTGCAGTCCAATTTACCCTCCCTCCTTCCCTCTGTGTTAGGGGTGGTTGTGTAGGTGAGTTTACCTGCTTATGTTTTTGTTTATATTGTTCATGTTTTGGTGCAGGTATTTTGGGCCTTGTCTTTTTAGGGTCTTCTGACATCTGGGGCAAGAAAAGACTGAGGATGTGACGCCGGTCATGCGCATTAGTACCCTGACGTACTGACGTCAGTCTAATGCGCCCTGACCGACGTCAGCCTTATACTCTGGTATTCGGGCCGACTGGATGCGGACTATACCCAATAGTAAGGACTGCAGCAATGGAATCCTCGAACATCTACATTTATGGTAGGTACAAAACTGTACTTTTCCAGTAAGTCGTCACCTCCCAACCGTTCCACCCAGTCAGAGGGAGTTGGCCTTCAAAGCAGTTTAACAACTTATTTTAAAAAGAGCCATCGAAGAGGACCTAGCAGGGCAACGAGGATCAGGCACTTATTCTCACTTTTTTTTTAGTGCCAAAAAGATGGGAGACCTTTGTCCTATTCTGGATCTCAGCGAGCTCAATCTTCTAGTAAAGCAATCAAAGTTCCAGATGGTCACTGCTCAGTCCATTCTGCCCCTTTTGTGCAAGAATGATTGGATGTGCTCTGTAGATCTCCATGACGCTCATCACCACATCACGACTGGCGAGTGTTCCAGGAGACATCTTCCCTTCCGACTAGGAGCCAGTCATTACCAGTTCAGAGACCTACCCTTTGGTCTCATTACAGTCCCCTGGGTGTTTACCAAGTGCATGGCAGTGGTAGCAGCTTACCTGCATCTACAGGGGGTTCCAGGTCTTTCCATACCTTGACGATTGACTCCTCACTGCACCCTCAAGGCATTTCTCCCGTTTCCATCTGCTGGGCATAACCGTCAACCTGACAAAATCTGATCTAATTCCCACTCAACAACTCGAGTTCATAGGAGTTCAGATGGACTCCATTTCAGAGATTGTCACTTTGCCTTTGTGCAGAATTCAGTTGATTTGGGAACAGGTCAAACAGATATTGGACCTGTTGCACACCCCCCCAGTTCGTTTGGTTCTTCAGGCTCTCGATTCCATGGCCTTAGGCATTCTTCTTGTTCCTCTGACCAGGTACCATGTGCATGTGTTACAATGGACTTTGGCTGTCCAATGGTCGCCTCTTTCATCCTCTGTCTATGATCATAAAGCTGATGCCTGTGTGCAGGTGTCCCCTCCAGTGGTGGCTTCAGTTGCAGGATCTCTGTCTAAGCAGGCCTTTCTCTCTCCCTCCACCTATAGCCACAGCGACCACAGATGCCTCCATCCTGGGGTGGGACAGTTTCAGGGGAGGACAATCCAGGGCACATGGTCCCCAGCTGAGGCAGAGTTGCACATAAACGTTCTAGAGATGAGGGCAGTTTCTTTCGTTGCAAGCCTTCCAGGGCTTCCTCCCTCTATGGACAATTGCAATTCAGACAGACAATATGGCTGTCATCTGGTATGTCAACAAACAAGGGGGCACACGCTCTTACTCATTGTGCAGAGAGGCTATGAGAGTGTGGGAATGGGCTAAATCATCTAGTCACTTCTTTATTGCAGTGAACATACCCGGGGATTATAACGTGTTGGCCGACAGGCTTAGCAGTTCTATCTTCAGTCCTCATGAGTGGCCCTTCAATCCTTCAGTGGCGAATCAGATTTTTGACCGTTAGCGTCAGCCATGTTGCAAACTTTTTGCCTCTCCAATCAACCACAAATGCAGCAGGTATTTCACCCTAATTCCCTCCTCAAGGGGAGTCACCAAGGGATGCTCTAGTCCACGATCGGCGTCTGGGTTTCTTTTATGCATACCCTCCTGTTCCCTTAATACACAGGGTTCTGCAGAAAGCACTGCATCTGAGGACATCCTTTAACCTCATTATCCCTTTCTGGTCTCATCAACCATGGATGTTAAGTTGTCCATCTCGCCTTCATTCTTGCTGGATGGGTTCGGAGCCGACCTCGGCTCCGACTCGGCCACTCTAAAAGCTCGAGAGTTGGTTCCACCGGCTCGAGGCTCCCCTTATATCCCACAATGCTAGGCGGTAATACCTCAGATCTCGTTTGCCGCTACAGCGATCGAGGTGTGTTGCTTCAACCGGCTTCATGTTAGTGTAGAAAATAGTTTAAAAGTTTAACTAAATCTCTTTTAAATTAGTTTTTTGTTCAGTATCCCCTTACTTTGAAAGGATTTTTATCCCTTCCTCCTTGCTCTTCGCCCTTTTTACCACAAGAACTTATATGTTCTTCCCTTAGGCCTTCGGGCCCTCCATCCCCCCTTGGAGTGTATGTGTTTTTTGTAGGGACTGTTATAAATTTATAACTATCTAACTAAATTTATTTAGTTTAAATTAGTTTTATTTTAGTGTATAGTGTAATCGGTGTGTTTGTGCTTGTGTGTGATTACACTTGTTCCTTAAAATGTCTAAGGATTCGAAGGTCTCACGCTTCAAGAAGTGTGACTCGTGCTGTCAGAAAATGTCTCTGACAGACGGTCACACTTCTTGTGTACTGCCTGGGACCTTTACACCTGCAGGACTCTTGTGCTGTATGCCATGGCTTCAGCCTTAGAGTCCTGCAGGAAAAAAAAAAGCTCATCTTACGGGGCTTGCTTAAACCTGAGGGTCCCCGACTGTTTCTTCGGCAAACCCTCTAAGGCTTCTAGGTCTTGACTCCAGCATCTGAGTCGACACCTAAGGCGCCGGTCTGCTACTACATCGGCTCCGGCAGGAGCCGATGAGACTCAACTCTTATTTCTGTGGTTCCCTCGGCTCCGGCTGGAGCCGAGGTATTAAATCTCTGAGTCGGCTCCGATAAGACTATCGGAACCGACATCTAGGAAGAGGTCTAGGTCACCGTCCCTTGGCTCCGTTCATTCAGCTCCAGCATCTCCCTTGCTGTCTGAACGGAGCCATAGATCTCACTCCTCTAGGTCATCGAGACTGTCTGACCATGACCTTCAGAGGGTAGTGAGTCGACTTCTTAAGTCCGAGGCACTGGCCCAAATGCTTCAGAGCCCGACTCATCAATCGATGCTTAATCCTATTCCTCAAAATGTTCCTCCTCCGACTCCCTTGAGCTCGGAGCCGGGCGCGTTTGGACCGAGACTGTGGTAGCGTCGGAGCCGATACAGTTGTCTTCAGCGCCGTCGTCGGCTCCGATTTCTTCCTTGGAAGAATCTCGGCGCCGGACTTCCCTCGTTGGCTCCGAGGGGGTGAGTGGCATCGGACCCTTGTCCGACCCCACTCTCCCTCTCGGCGCCGGCGCTGGTGAGTTCGGCTCCGACATCGCCTCGAGCCATCACTGTCGGTGCCGAGGGAGGTTTTCAGCTTTGAGCGGGGACCTCTGGCTCTGCCTGACAGGGGTGCTCGAGGTCATGCGGAGTGTGTTGGAACCCGGTTCAACTCCACAGTCGGCTCCGTCCGTCCCTCCCTCTTCGGTGCCTCAGGTAATGTCTACTCACTCCCTCATCCCAGACCGCAGAGAGCCAGCTCCTCAAGAATCCCCTGTGGGGATCTCATCCTCTTCCGAGGCCTCTCCTAAATTGGCAGGGAGCCCCTAGGAAGAGAAAGTGCAAGAGGAAGCACATAGACTCACCTGAGTCTGTCACCTCTGACACAGATTTAGAGGATTCTGAGGGTTCCCCCCGTTCCCCTTCTGAAGATGTCTCCTTTGCAGACATTCTGGAGATCTTGAAACAGAGGGGAAATTGGCCAGCTCTTAATCCTTCGGAGGATGAATCTGTGTATCTTGAGGCGTTCGGCTCTCGCCCTTCCACCTCCTGGGTGCCCCCTTGACCCCTTATGCAGGTGGTAGCAAAAGGCTTGACGGCTCCTGACTCTGTGGACCCCACCCCCAGGAGACCTTCAAAGTTTATTACAGCACCAGCAGACAAGCAATTTCTGACTAAGGGAGTTTCTGTGGATGCTATGGTGGTAGCTGCTGCCACTAGGAAGGAACTAGCTGATCCTTCAGTGCCTGTCCATCCCCCTAACAAGGAATCTAGGTCTATGGACAGGTACGGGAAGCGGATGTTTTCGTCAGCGACCTTTTCAATGCGTTCGCTGAACTACCTCTGTCATTTCACTCATCTTCAAAGAGACTTGATCAAGGAAGCGAGTGAGATGTTAAAGGATCCCACAGCTGCGGGTTTTCAGGACAAGATGAACGCTCAGCTGGCTACCCTAAATTCTATAGCTAACTCCTCCATGCGCCTCCTTTCATATGCGGCTGATGGAGCGAGCAGAGCCGCAGGGACAGGTGTGGCCTTACGCCGGCATGCCTGGATGTGGCTATGCAATTTTGCAGACCCCTTTAAGACGTCCTTCACTAATTCCCCGTTTGATGGATCGTCCCTTTTTGGTCCTCAAGTGAAAGAAACCTTGACAAGGTGCGAGACGGATTGCAAAACTCTTTCTGCCGTCAGAGTCTGTTTTTCTACTCCTTCTAGGCCTTACCCCAAAGGCCAGAAAAGTGGAAAAATGTGGTTCCGCAAGCAATCTCAAGGGGCTTTGCCTGACGACAGAGTCGGTTCCCCTCTAGAGGCAGAGGGGAACAATAATGGTAGACGCCGCCTAGAGGCAGGGGGTCCGCAGAACCAGGGCAATCGAGAAACCTTTTCCGATAAGCCCTTCCAGCATCCCTGAGGTGTTGCCCGACTGTCCACCTTCGGAGGCAGTCGGGGGAATATTATCACTGTACCCAGAAGCCTGGCGATCCCTAACTCAAGACAAGTGGGTACAGTCCGTCATTTCCGAAGGCTATTCCATTCCGTTCTTTCGTGATTCCAAATCAATCAAAAATCCTTCCAGATGTTCCACCGCTCAAAGGGATCAAGCAGCATTAGAAATATCAAAGTTGCTTGCAAAAAGAGCCATTCAGCCAGTGCCAGCAGACCAGCAAGGATCCGGAATCTACTCCAAATTCTTTTTGGTTCCAAAGAAAACAGGGGACTGGAGGCCCATTTTGGATCTCAGCATCTTGAACAAGTCTGTCAAGAAAACAAGATTTTGGATGGGCACGTTGCAATCCATCCTACCCCTATTGGGAAAGGAAAACTGGATGTGCTCTATAGACCTCCAGGATGCGTACTATCATATAAAAATGAACAGACGCTCCAGGAGATTCATCCGCTTCAGGCTGGGAACCAGTCACTTTTAATTCAGAGCCCTGCCCTTTGGACTCACCACAGCCCCCCGGGTGATTATCAAATGCATGGCAGTGGTGGCCTCTCACCTGAGACTTCAAGGATTCCAGGTGTTTCCATACTTAGACGACTGGCTCCTTACAGCTCCCACCAAGCATCTTCTACTACTTGCCAGAGACTACACTTTCTGCATATTTCGAAAGCTAGGTATCTCAATAAATTGCAAAAAGTCTGTTTTGTCGCCTTGTCATGCTATTACCTTCATAGGCGCAAATCTAGACACAGTCAACATGTCTGCGAGACTCACAGACCAAAGGATAGCAGACATACACAAACTAGTCTCCCTTCTTTTCCACAGCAACAGAATCAAAGTCAGATTAGTCCTAAAAGTACTGGGGATTATGGCGGCTGCTATCCCTCTACTTCTATTAGCCAGATTTCACATGAGAATCTTACAATGGATGCTCTTCACACAATGGTCATACCAACAACTTCCGATGTCCCACACCATTGTGATAACGCAAGCATGCAGGAATCATCTTCTTTGGTGGATTTCTTCCCCCCAGCTCTTCCTAGGAAGACCATTTGTCCCTCCCCCTCCGGTTGCTACTCTGACAACGGACGCTTCCCTGATCGGGTGGGGGGGGCATTATCAGGGCAGGACAGTCCAGGGCATATGGCAACCAGACGAACGCCACTTGCATATAAATGTTCTGGAGATGAGAGCAGTGCTTTTAGCGTTGCAAGCCCTTCAAGACTCTCTTCCTTTGGGAACGATAGCAATTCAGACGGACAACATGTCTGTAGTGTGGTATATCAACAAACAAGGCGGAACCAGGTCCTACCCCCTATGTCGAGAAGCACTCAGACTGTGGCAATGGGCGATTTCTTCTCAGCGGTTTCTGATAGCAACACACATCCCCGGAAAGTCCAATCTCATTGCGGACAAATTGAGCAGAGCTATTCTCATGCCTCACGAGTGGTCTCTGAAAAATTCAATCTTGGAGAAAATTTTTCTGAAGTGGGGCCAGCCTTGCTGCGACCTTTTTGCTACTCCCCAAAACAGCAAGTGCAAAGATTATTTCACCCTCTTTCCTCTACCAGGCCATCCCAGCAGGGACGCTCTAGTCCAAGTTTGGCCCCGGGGACTTCTGTATGCATTTCCTCCCTTCCCACTAATTTCTCAAGTGATACAGAAAGCTATCGCTCAGAAGGCCTCTCTGATCCTCATTGCCCCTTACTGGCCTCGACAGGTTTGGTTCCCCTTTCTACACCATTTTCTGTTGGAGCAACCCTGGCATCTGGACCTAGTTCCAGATCTTTTGATCCATCAGTCGGGTCAGTTACATCGCTCCCTCCCCTCTCTGAACCTCACTGCTTGGTTCCTCCAATTCCAACCTTAGCCAGGCTTCCTCAAATATCTCACTCAGTTCGAGATATTTTAATAGCTTCCCATAAATCTTCCACCCGGAAGATTTATCTTAGTAAGTGGAAACGTTTCTCCTATTGGGCTCAAGGAAGGGACATAGATCCTTTCAGTGCTCCCATTCAAACGATCCTTGATTTCTTAGCCGAACTATTCCACGCAGGTTCGTCTCCATCTACTCTTAAGCTTCAATTGGCAGCTATATCTAACTTTCATGTGGGCATCTCAGATTCTGCCATCATGTCTCAGAAGCTTTGCAAAGCTTTCTTGAAGGGAGTTTTTCTTCTCAAGCCTCCTATAAGAAATCCTCCTCCTTCTTGGGACCTTAATTTAGTTCTCACATCTTTGATTCTTCCCCCTTTTGAACCTGCAGCTTCCTGTTCAATGAAATTGCTATCCTGGAAGACACTCTTTCTGGTAGCCATTACTTCGGCTAGAAGGGTCTCAGAGCTTCATGCACTCTGCAGTCGATCACCATATCTTTTGTTTCATAAGGATAGGGTATCCTTATGGACCAACCCATCCTTTTTGCCTAAAGTAGCCTCTGCGGCAAATCTAAATCAAAACATTGACCTTCCTGTATTTTTTCCTAACTATTCTAACAGGTCTGAACAAAAATTACATTGGCTAGATGTTCATAGACAATTAAGATATTATTTGGATAGGACCAAACCGACCAGAAAATTGTTTGTTTCTTATGCAGAAGGCAGAAAAGGCCTTCCAGTTTCGAAAGTATCACTCTCCAGATGGCTCACATCATTGATTTCCTTTGTGTATGAGATTAGACACCAGAAGTTGCCTAACAGACCTAAGGCTCATTCTACTAGAGCTTTGGCTACTTCTATAGCTTTCCAAGATAGGCTGCCTATTGATACGATTTGTGCAGCAGCTACATGGGCTACTCCTCACACTTTCATTTCTCATTATAAGTTGGATTTAGCTTCTAGACATAGAGCTAACTTTGGTTCCACTGTACTCAAGAGTCTGTTCCGATAGGCCACCCGGGGCAAGGTGCTAGGGACGCGGTCCCATCCAGCAAGAATGAAGGCGAGATGGACAACTTAACATATAGAAGTTATGTTCTTACCATAACGTTCCATGTTAGTTGTCTTCTTCTTGCCTTCTTTCTTGCGTCCCACCCTCCTTCCCCCTAGCCTGGACAGACCTAGAGGAGTTTGATTGTGACCTTTCTTCCTACCACCTCTATTGTATATATGTATATACTATACTATGTATATATTCCTTCATCAGGTTTTAGGTCACCTTCTTTCTGTCATTTTATAGAGGTGGGTTTCCCATTTCCAGTAGTTCTGGATTTCTTATTGGCTGGGCCTAGCTTGCAAACGAGATCTGAGGTATTACTGCATTGTGGGATATAAGGGGAGCCTCGAGCCGGTGGAACCAACTCTCGAGCTTTTAGAGTGGCCGAGTCAGAGCCAAGGTCGACTCCGAACCCATCAAGCAAGAAAGAAGGCGAGAAGAAGACAACTAACATGGAACGTTATGGTAAGAACATAACTTCTATTTCTCCTTCATCAGGTCTCATCTAAAGTATCCACCTTGGATACTGGATCCCCATCACGATCTGATTTCCCAACCATCGGGGCTTCCTCTTCCAAACCCTTTGTCTAATCGCATGGTTTCTCACTTCCATTGATAATTAAACAGTCCAGGTTAGCGTCCCCCATTAAACACATCACTTTGGCCTCCTTCTACTAGAAGAGTGTACAGCAGTAAGTGGTAAAGGTTTTGGATCTGGGCCAGGAGCAAGAATCTGGATCCCTTTTTCTGCTTCTGTTTCAGATATACTTTTGTTCTTGTCTTCTCTTTTCCAAGAGGGAGCAAGTTTTTCCACTATTAAGCTTCAGTTGGCAGCTATTTTCAATTTTCAAGCGAGCTCTGAATCCACCTTTTCATGTAGGCTTTGTAAGGCCTTTATGAGAGGAGTCTTTATGCTTTGTCCTCTAGTTAAGAACACTTCACCTCCTTGGGACCTCATGCTGGTTCTGCAATCTCTGACTAGGAGTCCCTTTGAACCCTCTAGTTCCTGTGATCTCAGATTTCTGACATAGAAGACTACCTTTCTGGCCACTATCACTTCAACTAGGAGGGTCTCTGAATTGCAAGCTCTCTGCATTACTCCTCCTTACATGACCTTTCGCAAGGACATGGTCTTTCTGAGAACGCACCCCTCTTTCTTACCCAAGGTTGCTTCTGAGTCGGCCCTAAATCAGTGCATTCAGCTTCCAGTATTCTTCCCCAAGTATTCTAACAGAGGGGAGTATATTCTTCATACCCTGGATGTTCGACAGCTTCGGTTCTACTTGCATAGGACTAAAGATTTGTGCAAGTCAGAGCAGCTTTTTGTGGCCTTTTCTGATAGCAGATGCAGCCTTGCAGTCTCTAAGGTCACTATTTCTAAGTGTATATCTAGCTGCATCTCTATGGTTTACAACTTGAACCACATGGAGGTTCCAGGTCACGTTAAAGCCCATTCTACTAAATCTGTAGCGACTTCTTCAGCCTTTGCAGCAAGGTTTTCTATTGATGATATCTGTGCTGTTGCCACTTTGTCTAATCCTCGCACCTTTATAGCCCACTAAAAGCTGGATTTGAGTTCTAGGAGTAGGGCTTCTTTTGGCTCCACAGTGCTCCAGCATGTCCTTCCTTGCCTTCCAGTATGTATGGTAACTGGGGACTCTGACCCTGTGGTGATGAATGAAGACATGGATAACATCAAATAGAGTTATGTACTTAACATAACTTTGTATCTGTGTTATCCTACGTCTTCATTTATTGCATTTCCTCCCTGCCATCCCCCTACCTGGTTTGTTCACGGAGGAAATGGGAGTGGTTTTCTCTCAGCCTTGGGAGGAGTAGCTTCAGGATAATGTTAGCAAACTCGATCTGGGGATTGGAGGGAAGCAGGGCTTTGTGGGAGAGGGAGAAGCCAGAGCTTGGATCTGTCTGTTGAATGTTGCCAGCTCAGATCTGATGTTGGATCCGAGACCCTGTGGTGATAAATAAAGATGTAGGATAACACAGATATACAAATTATGGTCAGTACATAGCTATTTCTTTGGGCAGTTTTTCACTAACTTTTTTTATGGACTTGTCTATCAGTACCTATTGTAGTGTAGTGGATGTGGAGTTTGTCGACTGCAGAGTTTACAGACTTCCTTGTTTTTGAACTTTGAAGCTTGTCTTTTGCTTTTGACCATGGTGGCCATATGACCATTCCTCTGTGCTATGCAGGCACTATTACAAAGCTACAAATTAACAGCAAAATCATAGATCCAGCGGTTCAGAACACTGTATGATTGTTTGAAAATCCCCACCAAATGAATTGTAAAATGTGACAATTCCTGATTTTCACTGAATTAATACATATTTTCCCTCACAGAGTACAAGCCACACAGATTAGCTAGTCCAGTCATTAGCACACTTCTGAGCATCCCCATAAATCTTATAATTTGTTAAAAGAATGGAGAGGCATAGATAATTGTCACTCACAGCCTGCATAAAGTTAATTAAAATGAATGTTGGACACCCAGCAACATCACCACAGTAGAGCTCTTGTTATGCTCATTTAGTCTGAATCAAAACAACTAACTAGTCTATAGAGTAGTCAGTGTGATTCAGTCAGTATTCATCTAGGATAGACGGCCGATGATAAAGTAATTCTCGCTACTTACTGGTCTTAGCAATGAAACAAACTAAAATCACCAGTGCCACAGTCTGCTTTGTAATTCATTCATTCTGTACATTTTCTATTTACCAGCTTTAACCATTTCAGGTTTGCTGGGGGGATAGAACCTGTCCAAGCACTACTTGAAGGCAAGGCAAAGAAATTAATCCAGTATCGGGCACTAGTCCTCCCCAAGATGCCCACATTTTCATAGTTACCCATTGCACACACATGCAGGCAGTTTGGGGGTATAATCATTTCATCTATATCATATCTTTGGAATATGAAAGGAAACCTACATGGACACAGGAAGCATGTCTCAAGCATTTCATGGCAGCAGTGCTAACTGCTGCAACAGTGCCACTAAAATTTGAAACTTTAGTGTCTATTTTTCTTTTCTTTGCCACAATGCAGTGCAGCTTGTGGCCATGTTTAAGTGCGTCATCACTATAATAAAATGAGATGGATCATCCTATAAGTATCCACACGGTAGCTGCGCTGTGATGTAATGTGAATGTTGGTTAGGCTATTGGCTAGCCTACACACTCTATTCTCTAATTTCTGGCACTGATCGCAGTGCTGCAAAAATGCACACTCTTGATATATGTGCAACTATTCTACATGGCAGCTACATACAGATGTCTTCTGCTTATATGATATTTCTATCTCAAGTAATGTCGCAGTGGGAATTCCAGACTGCATCCCATCAGCACACAGCTGCAGCAGCTCTATGTGCAACGTGCATGGAAGAATTTAATCTCTCACCAGAAGTGCCACAAACAGACATAAGTTGACCAGGGTGCACTGCCTGATAATATGTGAGCTGTAGCCGATGTGGCAGTCAGCTCTGACTGCTGCACTGTAGTACTAACACCGACCACTTCTGCTGCTGTACTGCTACCTACCAATGCACTGCGATGTACTACTGGTTTCTTTTTCATATGGAAAAAAACTTGCAGCAAACTAGCTTAGTCCATAGCAAGTGAGAATCCTGACCTTTGGTTATCTCCGTAATATAAAAAAAACTGCAAGTACAATGATGCTGAATAAAGGAATTCATTCTTCCACTTACATCTGCATCCCAGTTAGATGTATGAAAGGTAAAGCCTTGCCCTTGCATGGTCTCTTTTGGATACCGAGAAATTGCACAATTCTTCCTAAAGTGATAGTTCACTTATGCCTTCCTATAGGAAGGTAAGCAACATTCCTGAAAAAAAAAATATTGGAAAGAGATTTGGTGGAGCATTGTTACAAGATGACAGTACAGAGCTGCACCTTTTACTGGCTTGAGAACCATGAATTATCATGTGGTATTGCAGTCACAGACCAGCATCCACTTATGTTAGTTCTTTTTTAGAAACAGAATTGCTTTTATAGCATTGCTACAGTTTGCTCATATGAAAGAAGAAAAGCAAGACAAACACAAGTATCCATATCAGTGGTCCCAAGCTCTGCAAAGCTAAAAAGTTGTTACAAAACAAATTAAGTCAGTACTTGGGAAGTCGGCTTGCCTTTTGTTCTTTTTGACTACTTAGAAGAAGAGTGCATATTTATATGTATTTTTACCTCCATTTCTGCTGACCAACAAGTCTTCCCCTGTTGGACTTGTGCCAGTTCATTCTCTTATAGTAGGTGACCACAGCATGAAGGCAAAAGCCATCTAAAGTGGTGGTTATCCAGGCAGGCCACTATGGGGATGATTACTGCCCTTGACAGCGTCCTAGTGGTGATGATGGCATCTTCTTGTGGGTGTGGAACTGGGGTCCACCAGACACTCCCCTTACAGTACTTGTGTAAATTTGTGATGAAGGCTACCATCCTCACAGCTAGATGACCCGGTCATGTGTTGCTAGGTTTGCATCATGCTGCACAGCTTATTTGAGGGGCTAAGGCATCACATGACATGGACTGCCCCACTCACTCCAAGATATGCATGCCCATTGCAGCTCCAAAAGATGTCTGAGCCTGTAGTATCACTCCAGGGTCAACTGGGTCATACTCGGGGCTTGTCCCCTAGCTACATCAGTGGAGCTGGCTAGCAGAAGGGTATAGCTTTAACTATACAGGGTGCTGTTTACTGGGAAGAAAATAGCAATATTGTTTTCTCTCTCTCACAAGAAAGGCATGCTTAATCAAAGTCAGTAGCTCAGTAGGCTGCACACTTGCCCTTTGATGCTTGAAGATTAGGCAGCTGTAGGTTCTGATACCACTCTGGGTGATTGGATTCATTATCTAATAATGAGGGTGGCTGAATCCAAGAGGTGAGAGGTGCCATCCTTTGGATGGGATGTTGAGCCAAGGTGCCTTCCATCTGATTTATTGGTAGCTCAGGAAGATGTAAAAGATCCCAGGTACTTACTAAAAAGAAGACGGATAAAATAGTAATTTGCCATAGTTTTAAATTTTAAAGAAAATGTAACAAATATGCATATTTACTTATGCACAATATTAAAAGAAAATGCATGTATGCATGTTTACATGAATATACTACTACTCAGGAAAATTTCAGTCTCTCACACACACACACACACACACACACACACACACACACACACACAAAATTTCTTTTTGCCAAAATTGATTTTCTTCAGTTCATCAGAAAATTGCCATTGCTAGCTGTACAGTAACTTGTGTGTTGCTTGAAATGTAATGCAGTAGTTACCATTTTTTATTCTTTTTTCTTCATCTTTATTGACATATGCCCTATACCAAATCATATTTCATCTACATTGTTCAAGCATTCTTTTTGAAATTCTCTGCAGTTTTCCTGCGCAACTTTGTAACTTTGTACATTTAGGAAATACACGCACAGTTATTTCCTCAACATTATAACCATTCCTGTTGCGTGATTCTACACTTATATTTCATAAGATGCATATAAAAAATGTCCCTGTTTATATATTTGTTTATAAAACATTGTGCCCTTTTAACATACCTTTCCTTTTTTTTTCCTTCTTTTAAACTTTCTGAAGTATCGACCCAGTAATAATTTGCCATAATTCTTTTTGTACTATAGTTTCATATTTTATTTTATTCCATCTACATTAATTTTCTACATTAAAGTTTTCATTTAATATAACTTGATAGTCACTTCCATCTCTTAGCTTCCTTCTTTTTCCTTGTTTAATATTGTCCCAAGAATAAACAGGTTCACCCATCATTACTTTACTTAAAAGGCTGCATTTTACATTACATGTATTTTGTATTCCAGATTTTAACAATACCAGACTGTCTTTTTTTGCTCATTACTGTATTACGATTCCCCAGAAAAAATGTTAATATTAGGAGTATCAATCACTTAGCTTTTTCTTCTGAATGCCTCCCAAATAATTAAACCAACCTATTGATTTTCTGTTTGAGATGCAGTTTTTAAGCGAGACACATTTAAAGAGTTTCATATTTTATTCATGTATTTTATTTTCTGTGAATTCTTATTTTTTTGTTTATTCTCTTTATCTCTCATGTATCATTCGTAATTGATCTGAAGTAGTTGACTTCATTTGATAATCAACCTGTGGGATGTCTGATCTGGACTGGATCCAAGACGGCAGCTTCACCAGCATCAGATCTGAGTTCCAAGCTCCTCCCCTTATCCGTAATACCCCTCCATCTCCTTCCTTCCCTCAGATCTCATTTGCCGCGGCTTTGGCAAGTAGGGTGGTCCCAGAGTTCCAGGCATGGTAGGTGTATTTTTTGGCTATGTTTGGGTGTTAGTGTTGCTGTTAGTTCAGGCAGGTTCCCTCTCCCCTTTGCTTAATCTCCCCTTCATTTTGCATCATGTTTCTGTCAAAAAAAACAGTTTTGTTGTAGCTTTTAGAGTAGGCCATGTCTCCTTTCCCCCTTCTTGCTAGTGAGTGTGTGTGAGTGGTGTGGTTGGGCTGGTTAAGGCCTTGTGCCTCATACTTTACTTTGTTGGCATGGCAGATCAGCAATCTAAACTTGTCTTCAGAAAATGCACAGAGTGGGGCCATAAGTTGTCACTGGCTGATGGCCACACACTGTGTGTGGTGTGTTTGGGGGCAGCCCATCTTTCCACGGACTGCCCTATTTGTGCGGGGTTCAACCCCAGGGCCCTGAAGGATTGCAGAGCAAAATTGATCCTTAAAGGACTTCTCACTGTAGGCGGCTGCTTCCACTTCTATTATGGTCACGGCCATGACTGCTTCTTCAGCCGACTGTCTTTTCCACTCCCTCCCAGGCTGGGACTCAACCTCTGGTACATAGGCCTGGGGACAGGGAGCCTAGAAAAGAGAAAAAAGGCAAAGACAGAGTGAGAGAGACAAAGGCAGGAAGAGATCCCCGGACCAGACAAATCCATTGGATCCTCCTTCAAAACAACAGGTGGTTACGAGGCCAGTTTCTCCGATCGCCCAGATTTTCCCCAGAAGCTGGAGGAGCCTAGACTTTCTTCCAGGGCCTCTGTACTTCGACCCTCCTGGTCGGCGTTGGTGGCCTCATCTCGGTCCACCAAAAGGTTGAGTGAGGCAGACATAGACAAAATGATGTGAAGGTTTATTCGCACCCAGATTCCGATGTGGGTCTTGCCATCCCCCTCTCCCTCTGGAGGGGGGAGCTCGCTTCCCTTCTTTGCCCTGATATTTCCTTCTCCGGTCCGACCCCTGGTGTCAGAGTTTTTGGATCAGAGAGGTCCCGGAGTCAGGCGGTCAGTGCAGATAGAATCGAGTACCTCGACTCCTGCCATTACCTTGAGTGTGTCAGATCGGACTAGTTCGGACCCGAGCGGCTCTCAGAGCTGAAGCCTGGGTGTCTGATCTGAGGGGTTGGGTCTTTCTTCTGTGGCTCCATTTTTGGGTCAGGGCCCTCCCCTAGGCATCTCTGCTCCATCAGGCTTGGCTCTGATCCCCACATCGGATCCGGGGAGAGCAGCCTCCTTTTTAGTCTCCTGGGAGGCTCGCTCCCCCTCAGCTTTCGACATGGTGGAGAGGATTCTCTCCAGTGGATCGAGGTCCCTGACCATCTCCTCGGACTCCGCCCTGACTCCTTTGCCTTTGGGTGTGTCTTCAGCCATTTTGCCCATGCAGGGACAGCCCGTGCTCGATGTGCCCCAGGTGGTTTCCCTTAGGGAACCACAGGTAGTTTGTGAGCCCTCTCCGGAGAGTCCCACCGAAGAGATTCCTCCCAAATGAATGTGTAAAAGGAGGCACCTGGACTCCTCTCCAGAGTTCCTCACTGAGGATACTGATTTGGAGGAAGGTGAAGGCTCCCCTGATCACCCCCTGACTATATCTCCTTTGGAGACATCATGGAAATCCTGCACCAGTGGCGGGGTTGGTCCACCCCCAAGCCTTCTTCGGACAAGTCGGTATTTCTGGAAGCCTTTGGCATGGGCCCATCTAACTCCTGGGTGTCCCCCCCATGGATCCCTTGGTGGACCTTATTACCACCAGGGCATGGAAGGAGCCAGACACTGTGAAGTCAATTCCCAAGTGCCCCGACAAAATCCTGAGCTCTCCTGTATACAGACCTAGTTGAAACAAAGGATCTCCAGTGGATGCATGGTGGTAGCGGCTGCCACTAAGAAAGAACTAGCACAGGAAAGTTCTGCAGTCTATCCACCCTGACAGAGAGTTAAGGACGGTGGACCATCTGGGAAAGCAGACTTATGTTTCAGTTGCATTATGATGAATTATCTGGCTCACGTAACTCAACTGCAGTGAGACCTGGTCAAGGAATTCACTGAGTCACCCGCAGAGTCTATGTCCCTGGAGGATAAACGTATATTCTCTGCATGAATGGCCACTCTCAAAGCGGTTTCTAATATGTCCATTCACCTCTTTTTGCATGCCACTGAAGGAGCTACAAGGGCGGCCTGGTCCAACTCAGGCTATGTCAGTTTACGGAACCCTTTAAGGAGTCTTTCGCAAATGCCCCTTATGATGGCTCTTCCTTGTTTGGGAAGACGGTTCATGAGACATTGGTCCAGAGTGAAAAGGACAGGAAGACACACTCTGTCATTGGGATCCGCTTCTCTAACCCCCAAAGATCCTTTTCCAGGAATCAGCGGGGGCAAAAGATGATGTGGTTCTGGAACTGTCAGTATTCCTGGGACTCTCAGGACTCATCTTCCCCTAGAGGCAGAGGGGGACAAGACAGACGCTGGCTCAGAGGCAGGGGGGGTCCAAGAAATTTCAGGTCTCAAGAACCGTTCTCTGACAGGTCCGCACAGCAGGGGGTCATCTTTTGAGGCACCTGACGACATGGGAGTATGTGTCATCAGACCGTTGAGCACTTCAGGTAATATCCAGAGGTTATACCATTCCCTTTGTGGCTCCTCTCATCCCCCCAAAACACCTCCCAGACTTTCCACCCACACAAAGGGAGATAGCAGCATTCGAAATAGAAAAGCTGCTCAGAACATGAGTCGTCCAGCCTGTCCCCCAAGATCAGTCTGGATCAGGCATCTATTCCAGGTTCTTTTTAGCCTGTTCTGGACCTTTCCACCCTTAACCTGTCAGTTGCCAAAGAGAAGTTCCAGATTGTCACTATACAATCCATCCTACCTTACCTGCAGGAGAACGACTGGATGTGCTCAATAGATCTCCAGGACTCGTGCTACCAGTTAAAGATGCACAGATGCTCCAGGAGGTTCTTCTGCTTTCGGCTAGGGGCCAATCACTATCAATTCCGAGCCCTACCCTTCAGTCTCACCACAGCCCCAGGGTGTTCACCAAGGTCATGACAGTAGTAGCAGCTCACCTGAGGCTTCAGGGGATACAGGTCTACCTGTACCTGGACAACTTGCTCCTTACCTCTCCCACCAAGCATCTACTTTGTCAGGCCAGAGATTATTTCCTGAAATTTTCAGACTTGCTGGACATTACAATCAACATATCCAAGTCTTCTCTAGATCCTGTTCAGGTCTTAGACTATATAGGAGCGAGAATAGATATGTTACAAATCAAGGTCTGTCTAACTCCAGAGAGAGTTCAAAACTTACGACTTCGTGTCAGTGATCCTTCAGTCTCATCTTCCTCCAGCCAAAGTAGTTTTATGCGCCCTAGGTTCCATGGCAGCCACCATTACTCTTCTCACCTGTGCTCGTCTGCATATGTGGGTACTACAGTGGGCACTAGCAGTCCAGTGGTCACTACTAGATCTACCGTTAACGCATCCGATTCATATAAGCAACGCTTGCAGGCAGTCCCTCCTCTGGTGGATACACTTTTCTGATCTAATCGAGGGACAAACTTTTATAGCAGCCCCTCCCCAAGCCACAGTGACCATGGACACCTCCTAACTAGGCTGGGCATTGCTCTGGCAGGAAAGTCCAAGGCACGTGGTCCCTGATTGAGACGAAATTGCATATCAACGTTCTAGAGAGGAGGGCGGTCTTGTTAGCGTTACAGGCTCTTCATGCCTTTCTTCCTCTGGGAACTATTGCAATTCAGACTGACAACATGTCAGTGGTTTGGTGCATTAACAAAGAAGAGAGGAACCAGATCTTATTCCCTTTGTTGTGAGGCCATGAGAGTGTGGGAATGGAAGATCTCCACCAACCATTTTGTGGTAGCAATGCACATTCCGGGTCGATCCAAAATACAGGTGGACACACTGAGTAGAACTATCTTGATGCCTTATGACTGGTCTCTGAATCCTTCTGTAGCAGAGCAGATCTTCCTCGAGTGGGGTCGGCCTTGCTGCAATCTCTTTGCATCTCTTTCCAACGCAAAGTGCAGCGAGTTCTTTACTCTGGTCACCCCACAGGGGGAGTTCCCCAGGGAGGCTGTGGTCTATGCTTGGCCTCCCTGTCTTCTTTATTCTTATCCCCCTTTACCTCTCATGACAACATTTCTCCAGAGGGCTCACCGGTTGGGGAGCAGAGTCATCCTTATTGCCCCATTCTGGCCTCGCCAAGTCTGTTTTCCCTTTCTGTGGTCTCATCTGATAGTTCATCCTTGGATCTTGGATCCAATACCAGATCTCGTTTCACACCACTCGAGGGTCCCTCTTCTAGACCTGGGCAGTCTGAAGCTCACTGCTTGTCTGCTCCAGTTCCCTTGATTGCTACAACTCTTGGTCTGTGTTCCCCGGTTAAGACTATTCTGATGGCAGCTCATAAATTATCTACCAGGAAAATGTACCATAGCAGATGGAAGCGTTTTTCTATCTGGCCTTCTAGGAGGGATTTGGATACTTTCACAGCTCCTGTTCCAGCAGTCCTTGAGTTCTTGGCATACATTTTCCAGCAGGGTGTCAGCTCATCTACAGTAAAAGTTCAACTGGCTGCCTTTTCCAATTTCCATGTAGGTGAGAACATGGGTTCTTTACCTTCCTCCAGACTTTGCAAAACCTTTATTAAAGGTACCTTTCTTTTAAGACCCCCGGTTAAAGATCCTACCCCTCCTTGGGACCTTACCCTAGTTTTACAAGCTTTGGTTGCTCCACCCTTTGAGCCTGCTGCTTCTGTGGATTTTAATTTTTTTTCTTGGAAGACAGCTTTTCTAGTGTCTATTACCTCGGCTAGGAGATTGTCAGTACTCCAGGCATTATCTGTCAAACCTCCATATCTGATTTTTCATAAAGATAGTGTTTCACTTCATACTAATCCGTCTTTTCTGCCAAAAGTGGCCTGTGAAACAAATATCAATCACTTTACCTGTTTTCTTTCCAAATTTTCAGAATAGTGTCCAGCAGGAAAATGATTGCCTGTGGGACCTGGGTATTCAAGCTCCTATGCAGAGGAGGAAAAATGTCCATGAATAAAATACCCTAGGGAAGCCAAGAACAAATGTATGACCAGGTAGGCTGCCTTAATAAAGGTACGGTGGGATGTCGGTGAAGAAGCTAGGTTACCAGTAAAGTCTTGAGGAAAAGGCTGTGCGTACCCGAGCACTTGTGGTTGAAGGCTGAGTAAAGCCTTTAGAAAGGTTTTGTACAGGTCGTAGTTCCGGCTGGTCAGGTCACCTGGTGAGAGGAACCGCTAGTGTGGCAGCTAGAAATCAAAGATGAAACACACAGAAAAAACAGGCAAAACAACGTAAATGTTGCTCGTCTAAGGAGCTCTGCTCGCCGTGGTGGCAAAAAATCAACGTAGTCGAAGTTCAGATTCTAGAAGGTCATACTTTATTGAAGTAAAAAGTACCAGAAGTACAATCACCATTGAAGTGTAGTTCCTTAATGGAAAGAGTGATCCTGATGATTTCCTTTTATAAGAGTACCTGGGGGTGTGTAAATGGGAGCCAATCAAGTGTGGGTGAAAAAACCTTTATTGTGATTGGGCACAACTTGACATCACACCTTACAATCTGGTAGGTTAGATACCCTGAACCAGCTCATATGTGGTTAGTAGAATCACTCTAAACCTACAATAGTGAAGTTCTGAGATTAGCTAAAATTAGCTAAAAAAATGTAGTTAACTAAAAATAGTCTTGCTGGAAAAAAACAACCCTTGCTGATAAAATACATTGTTAGGCTACACTTTTCGAAATCTTCGTCAGGATGTGGTGGATGACCTAAAAGAGCATAATAAGCAAAGCCGAGCGTACTAGAGAAATAGCAACAACATGTATGTAAAACATGTATGTAAAATAAGAAACAGGCTAGAAAAACCAAAAAAATAATAAGACCAAAAAATAAGAACCAGGCTAGATATCCAAAAAATAAAATATAGAAACTAAAAAGAGAAACAAAATAGTGAAAAATTCTTAAATAATGGATATCAATAGAAACTAATGTATTAAGATATGGAACTGAATGAGGGCTGTTAACTAAAAAAACAGTCTTAAAAATGCACTGATATGTAACCTGAAAAGCTAGAAAGACACGAAAAATACAGTAATACTGAACCATTGTAGAAAACATGAAAGACAAAAAAATATATATAAATGAACCATTGACCAAAAACAAATGAGTCCGAATTTGCCAGGGGAAGTATCAGACCATGGTCTGGAGGTATACTGGTGAGATCAAAACTGGCTGTCGCACGAAAGGTAACATTTCATCGGTAAATCAGTTAGAGGTCCAGACGCAGAGGTTGTGGTATATGGTGTTGTATCTTTCTGAGTTACAAGACTGGGGTCAAAGATTCCGCATAGTTAAGGCCTGGTCTTTTTCATGCCTGCAAACGTATTTGCCACTCAAGTTCCCTCTTCTCAAGCAGCGAGTTGTGGTCCCCGCCTAGTGGGGATTTAGGGATGTGTTCATGAACATGAAATTTGAACGTATTGTGTCCTAGGTTCCTGAGAGCATGCACTGCCAGCTGGTTTGTCACTTTCAAGTATTTTAAGTCATGCAGGTGTTTTGCTATCCTCGTTTTAAGGGAGTTGACCGTCTTGCCCACATAGATAGCATTGCATTTGGTGCATACTGCCCTGTAAACCACTCCTGTGACATTGCAGTCACCTCTGACATTAGGTGTGTAGTGTCTCCTGCCATTGGGGCAGTAAAAGCCTGCGGCACCGCTCATGTGTTTACAATAGTGGCAAGGAGGCTCACTGCAGGCAGAGGTACCAGGGTTGTCAATTTTAACTTGGCAGGGGTGTTCTGAGTAGCTGGATTTCATTTGTCATCCGCCATCCCCCTCTTTCCTCCTGACCTTCTCATTATGTTCTCGGCATTGGCAGGCAGGAGAGGGTGCCCTGCGGCTCTCTTGTGTATCTTTGTTAGTGAAGGTTTTTTTTTTTTTTGATCGGGTTCGTGTGAGGGGTATTGCAAACTTGATCTGAGGGAAGGAAAGAGATGGAGGGGTATTATGGATAAGGGGAGGAGCTTGGAGCTGAGATCTGATGCTTGTGAAGCTGCCATGTCAAATCTGGTCCAGATCAGACATCTCACAGGTTGATGACAAATGAAGTCCAACTACTCAGAACGTTATGGTGAGTACATAACATTTCTTTCATTAAAATAAATGGCTCACCTTAACTTTTTCTCCTATAGTCTTATTTTTATTTAGCTGTAACCCACTTGTTTTCCAACTTTAAACTTCTGATATAATGCATTTTACTTAAAATGTATTTTTCTTGTTAATATCAAATCTGCATAAGCCAAAATCATAGGCTGCTTAATTGTGCTAGTTCTCATCTCCCATAATTCATCTGTATGTTGCTTTTTCCACCATTGCTTTTCATCAGCAAAGTAGAGATTAAACTGCTGATAGGATATCCTTGCCTCATGCCCTTTCCCATTTTCACTTCATTCCCTAACCTACCGTTTAATGGCACCTGTACTTCACTGTTTTCCTTGGCTGTCTGTAACAGATTTGCTGTGCATGGAGTGCCATGCTTGTTAAGCACCGTTCTGAAGTCAGATATCTTTTAAGTAATGGGTTGGATAGGCAATAAGACAGGTCAACATTCTTTAAATTTAAGTAATTCAGAACATTTGGCTGAAGGAGAAGCAACTGGTGTTTTCCAAACTGTGATATAGTCCGTTTGATGTAGAGAAAATATAACAATTTTAGTGGCTTCTAAACCACAAAATTGTTCCAATTCCGTGAAGTGCAAAGGATTTATTCTAAAACACTTTTAGATCAAATACAAGAAAATAATATGGAGATTATATTCTGTATTTTATGTTAACAGCAGTGTTTTAGAATAAATCCTTTGCACTTCACGGAATTGGAACAATTTTGTGGTTTAGAATATTTGTTCCGTTTGATTAACTGTGGTTATACAAATTTTAGTGGCTTGCCATAAAATCAGCATACATTGTAAGGAAAGGATTGTATCTCATAGCTATCAGTATGGAGGTGCTTGCATAAATAAATGTTTACCTGCTTGCTGCAGAGTTTGGAGAAGTATAAAGGGTGGGAACAATGTGGTACAAAATTGTTGAAGTGAAGTATACAGCATGTTCAGTTGAACAAAAAAAGAGCATAAACATTTTCACATATACCGCACATGTGGGATATGTCCCCCTGTGCATTCTGCTTTGTTGTATTCTATTCTGTCTTCAGATCCCAACATCACAAGGGAGAAGCCCTCCCTCTCTTTTATTTTGCCACTGGTCCCCAACATTTTAGTCTTTGTAGAAGCAGTCTTGGGAAAACCTTAAGATGTCAGGGAGGAATCAAATATTTATGGAAGAGGTTTTTATATTGTGAGAAGCTAAGTTGAAAGGCAACCAGGCGATGTTTGCCTAAAGGCTTGGAGTCTTTTGGGGTATTATCAGGCCATTTTATCAAATGGACTGAAAGGGATGTACCCATCCTACTACATGACGATGCTGTCAGTATGAGTTTATAAGAACATATTTATAAGAATGAAGCAATTTCCTGAATGAAGTTTCTAGCAAAGGGGGCTTTTGTATTTTTCTGGACATGATTAGCAGCATAGGGCAGTTATTACTGTTGGTATTTGAAAGTACAAAATTCCCTAAATTCTTGACAACTAGTTAGCAATGCCACATTCCAGTAGAGAGTGGATACAGTGTGCATTCTGTTATGGGTTTAGGATATCGGACTGCTGACCAGTTTAATGAAGCTTTTTCTATTGACTTTAAAAGATAAACTACGTTTCCAGGGGGTAGGATTTTGTGTGAAGGTCAGAGCTTGACACAGACAGCATAGAAAAATCTGTGCCTTCTGTACCCATCTGATTGGTGACCTCAGAGGGAAGGTATGTCAGACCTCTTGGGTAAAATATAAAGTTCTTTATCGAAAGTCATTTAATCTGCCAGACTCAACCAGTCAGTCTTTGAAAAACTAAGTGGTAAGATAAATTAATTCCTTTTGGCAGTCTTTTAGCAAAATTAATTGTGTTACAGGTTTAGCTTTTTGACTTAGCTAGTCACAAGGTATTGCCTCCCAAGTTTCAGTTTTTAGGTACTGTGGAGTAGTTCCATCTTTGGAAAAGAAGAAACTTTTGTCTGTGCTGATCCTATAAACAGTTCAATGAACGCACCTAATAGTAATTTTAACAGTTGTGTAATCAGGACAGTGGTCATCAGAATTTAGGACTACTTCAGCTATATTTGATAGTTTTTTTATTTACATGTAATATTCCACCACAGAGTCTTTTCTCTGGCCTTTTGCCATGATACGTGGAAAGGAAGAAGGAAGATGTGCACCATGTAACAGTTATTTTTCTGACAACTCCGGGTGAGTTGATTTTGGGTCACCCAGATTTCTACATCTATCATACCTGCTTCCCAAACTTCCATGGTTATTATGAACGGCTCTGTGTTTACTGTTTGAATTGTGCATTTGTCGAACAGCTGTTCATCGACAACGTACCATCAATCAGCCATTTTAACAAAGATGCATGTCAACGAAAGTAATCTTATCGAACAGTCATAGTTGGCCCACACACACAAAACACTATGTGGTACGTATTGCATGGCCATTCACCGAGCCATGCTCATGTGGGGGACTGCTCCCCCCACACCCTCCTCTAATTATATATACAATGACTAAATGCATTAAAATTCGACCAACACTTAAGTCAATACAATACTTAAACTAAAAAAAATAAACTTTGAAAATCATCCCTTAGGTGAATCTTTGCTGTAGCTTAGCTGCTCTCAACTTTGAAAATTGAAGAAAGATTTCACTACAAAGTGTTTCCTGGCCGAGATGTACAGAAAACCCACTTACTCAAATAGTTTTTTACATTTTGAGAGTGGGCACCCATACAAGCAGAAAAAAGGTGTAGTGAAGGGACAGTTCGTAAGGGCTGCAAGGATGGTATCTTGCTTTTATTCATTTTTGGATGAATGTGAAGTGCTGAAAAAGATGTTTTTGAATAGAGGTTATCCAGCTGGAATGGTGAAGGATATTATGATAGAGGTGGTGAACAAAAGAGAATCTGTTTTTTTAAACCTCTATTGAGAAAAAGAGGCTTTAGACAACATGACCATCCTGGTAATGGCCAAATAGATATGGCCAATGTTCATCGTGTTAACCCAAGTGTGATGACTGCAGCAGGGTATCCTGCCGTCAGGTGGTCCCGCAGTCGGCCCAAATTCCAAAGTCTTGGTCCGGCGTTGGTTGGTGTAGTTTCTTCCCTGACATCAGAGCGCCAGGGGTACATGAGAGGCATCCGACGCCATTTTCTTCAGTCTTTCTTGCCGCGCGGTGCCCGAAGCAGAAGCAGTTCGCAAGTGCCGGTTGGCCGACACCTGAGATTTTCGAATCGAGTTTCAGTCCAAAGTCTTCAAAGCTAAGTACCCCATTGGGGAACCTTTTCTTGCCTCAGTCCGATGTCAGAAAAAGTTAACAATTGCATTTCTTGTGGGAAGCAAATACCTCATAAGGACTTTCATTCTTTTTGTATACCTTGCCTAGGCCCAGACCACGACATCACTGGTTGTCGGTTTTGTGCTAGGTTCAATAAGCGAACTATAAAGCGACGCTTTGATTTCAAACGACACTACTTTGGTAGGAAATTTAATTACACTATGCCGTTGGAGCAACCGACTACCGCCGTGCATAAAAAACGCAAACATAAAGACAGGCAGCCTAGATCCAAGCCAGACTCCGAGCCCTCGGCTGGGCCGGTCGCCAGTTCTCCGGTTTTCAGTGAGGTGCCTACTCAGCCCCTGGCTACCGCTGAATTGGATCCTCAGACCGCTTCGGATTCTCCAGCAGAGAGTTCTAGGCCAACGCAGCCATTTTCTTTAGGCCCTACCGACGATATTGCATAGGAGAAGCCGGTGCTGTAGAAACACCTTTGGCTTCTGAAGGTGTCTTCAGACCGACTACTCTCACCATAAAATCTTATACTAAGCTTAAGACTCCTCTAAAACCAAAAAAGACTACACTTCCGTCTCAGATGCTTAAAATGGCTGAAGATTTAATTTCTTTGATCAGGGGTTCCCAACCCCCCCCGACAAAAGGCCTAGACAAGAGGAGGATTATGCCTCCTCTGATCAAGTGTCTGTTTCCTCAGGCTCCTCTGAGGAACAGGATTACTCCTTTCCCCCTTATGAAGATTCTGATGCTGAAGACTCCATTCCCTCAGCTTCTCCCCCTGAAGATTATTCCTTTGGGGAAACCTTACATACCATGAGGGAACATGTCCACTGGGAAGGTCAGGACTACTCCGACTCAAGAAAAGGCTCTGAGAGTTTCTTTTACTCCCTCAGCACAGACCACTTGCTATCCCCCCAGTTTTAGACATTGTGGATGATGTTTTCTTAGAATCTAGTCTAAATCTAGATTCTCTGCCTCCTGCTCCAGCCAAACCAGATAGATACTATAGAGTGCCTGACTCACACAAATTCCTATACAAAAGCCCTGTTGCTGATCCAGAGACAATCTCCCAGGGTCCCAAAAGGGCTAAGGCATCTATGGCTAAAAATCCTGTACCCTCTGAAAGGGACTCCAGAGCACTAGATAGGTGGGGGAAGAAGGTTTACACATCAGCTACTCTAGCTATGAGAGCACTAAGTTGTCAATTTCACATGCTTAAATACCAGCAATTCCTAATGTCTCAAATAAAACAAAAGATGGGCACGCACCCTCAACAGTCTGAATTCAAAGAAATGCAGGATCTGTTGCATGCAGCTGAACAGGTGGGCAAACATACTTTACAATGTGGTTTTGATGCCTTGGAAGCATCCTCTAGAGCAGCTGTTACTGGGTCTGTTATACGTAGGCATGCTTGGTTAAAGGAACAATCTCTGCCTGATCATGTTAAAGCAAAGTTACTAGATGCACCCTTACAACAGGATGTCTTATTTGGGGTTAAAGCAGAGGAGGTTTTAAAGAAAATGGAGGATAAGGCAAAATCTATGCAGATGTTCAAAAATTTGTTACAGGTACAGCCCCCACGCTTCAGCAGAAATTGGCCAACCAAAAATTGGTCCTTTCCAGCTTCTGACAGACCACAGAGGGGTAAATACAGGCGCCCAAAGGGCAGAGGATAAGCACAAATCCCTTACAAACCTCGCCAATGGGGCACTGCAACACAGAAGGGAGGAGAAGACAGGCCCCCAACTACTAGAAGGCAAACACAATGACTTAAACCTCAAACTGCCAAGCAAAACTCTCTTGGCAGCTTCCTTGGGAGGAAAATTAGCACTTTTTGCAGACAAACTGGCGCATCGTCACAAAGGACAAATGGGTCCTAGACATTATCTCACAAGAATACAGATTCCATTTCCACACCTTGCCAAGGATAAAAGGAATGCCAAACCTGCCACAAAATCAGTGGGCAGAGGCACAAAAACAAATTACAGCTCTCATGGACATGAGATCCATTCAACTGGTACCTACACAGGAGCAAGGCCAAGGATTTTACTCAAGGCTCTTTCTAGTCCCTAGATAGGTTAATGCCTGGAGACCCATTCTGGACCTTTCAATTTTAAACACCTTCTTGCAAGTACCCAAATTCAAGATGCTAACACTACAGCAGCTTCTTCCCATGCTGGGCAAGAAAGCTTGGCTAGTAACATTGGACCTCAAGAGGCATACCTGCATGTCCCTATCAGACAAAATTGCAGAAGATACCTCAGTTTCATTGCAGGTTCAACCCATTACCAATTCTTTGCACTGCCCTTTGGCTTATCTACTGCGCCCAGGGTCTTCACAAAATGCCTGGCACCAGTAATTGCATACTGCAGACAAAGAGGAATTCAAATATACCCATACCTGGACGACTGCCTCATCCAAGCAGAAAGCAAGGACATTCTCTTTCAACACCTGGCTTTTGTAAAACATCTTCTAAGTTGCCTAGGGTACACAGTAATTGAAAATAAATCAAAACTAGTGCCCTCACAAAATATGACATTCCTGGATGCCAGCTTGAATACAACGGCCCAGATGGCTTATCTGGCGCCAGACAAACAACTACAATTAACTCAATACTTCAGAGCAATGGCAACAAAGACCCAACTCCCTGCAAGAAAAATTCTGCAGGCCTTGGGCTTCATGGCATCTTGCATACTACTAATACCATTTGCAAAACTGCATATGAGGAAATTACAATGGTACCTAAAAAGCATATGGACTCAACACAGCCATAGCTTGGAAACTATGATACCTCTCATTCCCTGCCTTCAACATGAGTTTCTATGGTGGTCACAGGCATGTCACCTCAACAAGGGTCACCCTTTCACCTTACCTTTCATCTTACCCCCAGCCAGGCAAACTATGACAACAGATGCATCGGACTATGCCTGGGGGGCACACATGGAAGGACAGTGCATTCATGGCATATGGACTGCAGATCAAAGGAATCTGCACATCAATCAAAAAGAAATGCTAGCTGTACAAAATGCTCTGACAGCCTTCAAGGACCTCTTACATCCAGGACAGCTTATCATAAGGACAGACAACACCACAGTAATGTGGTACATAAACAAGCAAGTGGGTACACACTCCTACCCTCTATGCACGCAAGCAATGACCTTGTGGAACACAGCACTGGTTTACCAAGTTCAATTACAAGCTCAATTCCTGCCGGGAAAAAAGAACACATTGGCAGACGACCTAAGCAGAAACATCATGGATCCCCACGAGTGGAAACTGGATCCACAAGTATTTGCAATGATAACTCAAAAATGGGGGCTTCCAGACATAGACCTGCTTGCCAGCCCCCAAAACTATCAACTAACAAAATTTTGCACAAGGACTTTTCACCATCAAGCTTGGAAAGTGGACGCACTCTAATTCAGTTGGAAAATGTTGACAGTATATGCCTTTCCTCCATTACCCCTTCTCACAAAGGTACTGCTGAAAGTCAGGATGGAGAGACCCAGAATGATACTCATTGCCCCAGACTGGCCACGCCAGCACTGGTACCCACTATTAAGGAATATGGCCCAGGGCCCACCATGGATTCTACCACAAATTACCCATCTGCTCACACAGCAAGACAATCAGATTCTGCACAGCCAGCTCAAAACCTTAAACTTGGCTGCATGGCAAATCACCTAAGCAACCAGCCAGCTCCTCTCTCACAAGCTGTTATGGATGTTATTCTGGAGGCCAGGAGGCCCAGCACCAGGAAAGCCTACTCAGACAAATGGAAAAGGTTTTGCACCTGGAACCAAGCTAAAGGCCAAAATACTCTTCAGCCTGACATACCTCAGATTCTGCAATATTTAACTGAGATGTTACACAAAGGGCTTTCTTTTTCATCTATTAAAATCCATGCCTCAGCTATTTCAGCTCACTACAACACGGATCCTCCCTTATTTTCTCATCCACTCCTAAGGCAGTTTCTCAGAGGGGCCAAAAACATTAGGCCTCCCAGGAGAGCACCAACACCTACTTGGGACCTCAACTTTGTTCTGGAAAAACTTACGCTACCTCCTTTTGAGCCAGCTTTCTCAGCTGACTTAAAAGTTTATATCATGGAAGACTGCCCTGCTGCTAGCAATTACTTCAGCGAGAAGAGTTTCAGAGCTTCAGGCACTAATGGCAGTAGAGCCTTTCCTCATTTTTCATCAAGACAGAGTTTCTCTATGAAGGTAACCCCTCCTTTATGCCTAAGGTGGTATCCAGTGTGGCTCTAAATCAAACCATCCATTTACCCACCTTCTTTCCAAATCCACAGAACAAAGGAGAAAGACTCCTACATTCCTTGGACATTCACAGGCAGCTACGTTACTACTTGGATAAAACTAAGGTTTTCAGAAAATCTGACCAGCTTTTTGTAGCCTATGCTACAGCATCACAAGGAAAGGCTATCTCAAAACAGACCATTTCCAAATGGATAGGACATTGCATACATTTTGCTACACCCACCATGGAAAACCAGTTCCTGCTAGCATAAGGCCCCACTCTACCAGGGCAGCAGCTACATCTACAGCCTTCCTCAGGGGGGTGCCAACCAAGGATATTCTGGAAGCTGCAACTTGGAGTTCAGTACACACCTTCACCAAACATTACCACTTACCACTTTACTCTAAGACTAGAGCTGGTTTCGCCACTGCAGTTTTGCAGGGCCTTCTAGCCTCCTCTAACCCTGTTTGACTCCATCTCCCATCCTTAGCTTTGGGATTCTACCCAAGTGTGATGACTGCAGCAGGGTAACATGATGAACATAGAACAGTTTTGTACCTACCATAAATGTAGATGTTCGAGTATATACCCTGCTGCAGTCCAGGTTGCCCTCCCTCCATCCCCTCTGACCTAAGACCTTTCCATACCTTAAAATCTGTTTCAACCTTTGTGGTGTATTTGCTTATAGCTGGAAGGATTTTTTGTGTATACTACACTTTTTATTATTGGTACTATCTACTGACCACCATTTCGGAGGGGGCACCTGACATCTGGGGCAAGAAAAACTGAAGAAAATGGCGTTGGATGCCTCTCCTATACCCCTGGTGCACTGACGTCAGGGAAGAAGCGACAGCAACCGAAGCCGGACCAAGACTTCGGAATTCAGGCCCGACTGCAGGACTGCCTGACGGCAGGATAACCCAAGTGTGATGACTGCAGCAGGGTATACACTCGAACATCTACATTTATGGTAGGTACAAAACTGTACTGTTCTGACCTAGCACTCCCTTTTCCAAATGAGCATAGTGAGGACAATGCAGGAACAGTATTAAATAGGTTAACATCTGACAATGTAGAACAAAGGGATTACAAAACAGCCTTCATTACCACTTTTAATACATCAAGTAACCTGATTAATGATATTCTGTATAAAAACTGGGTTATCCTGTCCAGCAATAAAGATGTGCATGCTAAACTGGAAGAACGCCCTATGGTCATATATATCAAGGGGAAGTGTTTAAAAAATATTTTTGAGACAGCTAAACAAGGTGACCAACATCCAATAAATGATAGTATGAAGAAATGTGGGGCCTGTAACTATTGTCCATTCATTTATGAGGGGAATAAATTCACTGTGAATAATGTACAAATAAAGTTAAAAAAACAAATGTGATTGTAATAGTGAAAGGGTGGTATATTGTGCCTTATGTAATAAATGCAGAGGATTCTACATTGAGAAAACTGAGAGGAAAATAAAGAACAGGATATATGAACATTTAAGGGACATAAGAAATGGAAAGGAAACAAATGCCTTGGCTAAACATATCTTGGAATTTAGTGATCATGCTTTTAAGTGTTTTATTATTAAAGTATTAGAATATAGGGCCGGGGGGGGGGGATCCTTGGAATCTTCTTTTAGAAAAACAAGAAACATTATGGCAAATCAGGACCAATGCAACAGAATGGCCAGGTTTGAATGAATCCCTGTCTATGACATCCTTTCTAAGGTTAAAAACGTTGGAGAGATAGTTGAATGTATATATGTATATGTTTTTTAAAAAATGTTTAATTAATTTTTATTATGTGAGTGGTTATAGTGGATTGGTATTACTCTCTCTGTGAAAAGAATGATAATGGCTCTGTGTCAAACAGTGACCTTCATTGGTTATTTTATTGGAGGCGTGGCTGTAGTTGACTTTAAAATCTCTATCAAAAAATGTGATGTTATTCTGAGGAAGTTTCTGACTATACAAAGATGAAAGCGCTTAAGTTATTGTTATTCATTCATTCATAAGTAAAGTTTTTTTATCCACAAAGACATTTGGATTGTGGATATTTTAACAGAGTGCTTTGTGTTCGTGCAGAAGGACCAGTATTGGTATTGTGTGTATTTGCTTTTAAACTGTTATTGGACTTTGGATTAAATTTTGGAGTATTGAGTTTACCTTCAGCGTGCTGCCTTTTTCATCAGTGTTGCCTTCCAAGTTCTTTATTCTCTAATGCTGTTTTAACATCCTCATCTTGGGTGTTCGAAGTGACTTAATCCCAAGTTGCAAATTTAAACTTTGAAAAAGACAGGCAAGTAGTTGAATGCTTAAATAAAGCATTATTTTCATTGTGCTTAGAAATATCATAGCCGCATTCATATATTCTTTTACAAAGGCTGCATTCAGTTTAACCTATATAAAATGCAGGGCATCCTGAACATTTAGCCAGATACACCACTAGTTTTGAATGACAAGTGCCGTTGCAAAAATATACTTTAGAGTGAAAACTCTTTTCTAAAACCAAACCTTTCTCTTCAAGAATAAATGAGCACTGATTGAATGCACCACACTTTACAGTACCTTTCTTTTCATGTTTGAACCCCTGACTATTTGACCCTCCTTGAAATAGTTTTTTCATGTTGAATCCAGTCTTGTGAAAGAATAGGGTTCCCCCCTGAGGTGGCTAAGCCCATTAGGACTAGCCTTAAAAATGTTCCATTTTTTTTGAGTAATGCTCTTAATTTCAGCTGACTGAGAACTATATTGAACTACTAAAGCTTTTTCATAGTTTTTTGCCAGTGGCGCCTGGATATTGTGAAGGGGGGGGTAACTTAATATTCATCACCTTCTACTTGATGCCTAATACTTTGTACCAGTGAGCTAGGATAACCCCTGGCTAAAACCTATTAAACCTCCTTGTTGAGTTCTCCCCCTAGGTCTTCACAGTGAGAGATCATCCTTGCTATGCATATGCAATGTCCTTTCACCAAACATTTCATAGGTAGTTACTAGGCTATTGGCCCTAGGGCCTATATAAGCCTAGCCAAAAGGATACCCTGGCTTTCACCACCCAAGAAAATTATTTTCCTGTGCCCCTGTCGAGCAGAGCCGCAGAGGTGATCCCTGTCGAGCAGAGCCGCAGAGGTGATCCCCAGGGTGAATTTCCTATTTCCCATCCAATCATCAAGATTTTTCTTGAATAGTACTAATGAGGAGCTTTGTTTGATATAGATAGGTAGTTTGTTGCAGAGTATGGGAAGTCTCTTGGACAAGAATCTATCCCTCCAGCATGTTCTGTATATTGTGGTGACAAAGTTTAGGTCCCTAGAGCATGTAGCTCAGAGGGATTGAGATTTCTTTAAGTGGAGCATGTCCAACAGTTCTGGGTTTGACACAGCTTTGTATGTTAGGCAGAGTTTGCCTCTGAGTAGGCGATATGCGACGGAGTAAAGCTGGAGTTTTTTTTGAGACTGTCTGTGTAGGGCATCTGTTTGAGTCTGGTAATCCTCTTTGAGGTATTTCTGTGGCCTTTCCAGTTGTAGATGTCTTGTGAGGTACATATCAAAAGGGGTGTTGTACTCTATAATGGGTCTAATGAGTGATGAGTAGAGGGGAACAATGACCTCTTTTTTCTGGATGAGAAACCTTTTGTGATGAGATGTGCCATGTAAAAGGATTTCCTGACTACTGTGGTGATGTGATTATCAAAGGAGAGACCACTGTCCACCTGTGTCCCAAGGTCTCATCACACTTTCGGTATTAAGTAGTGGACTATCACCTATGTGGTAGCTCATGGGACAGAGTTTTTAGCAAAGGGGATGACAATGCACTTTTTTGGCATTGAGCTTGAGGCCATGGCTTTGACACCAGACATCTGTTTCTGTGATGCCCTTTTGTAGGATGTACACATCGTTAGGAGTTTTGATTATGGCTCCTAGTTTACAGTCATCTGCGAACTTCATTAGCCAGAGACCTTCTGTGTTAGCCTGTACTTCAGAAAAGTAGATACCAAACAGGAGAAGATCCAGGACTGAACCCTGTGGTGGTACTCTTGTCACTGGTCTGAAGTCGGATTTAGAGTCTTCTACTTTCACAGTGTGGGTTCCGTCAGTGAGCCAGTTGGCAACCCATCTTGTGACATAGGGATTTATACCTAGTTTAGTGAGTTTATCTATAATTCCAGAGTGGGGGATGGTGAGATCTAGATAGGCTCTGTGAACTACCTTACCCTCATCTCCGGCTTTGTTGACTGCTTCAAAGAAGTCTATCAGGTTTAGGAGACGTGAACTGTCTTTTACAAACCCGAACTGGGTGGGATTCAGAGTTTGGAGATTATCAATGTCTTTGTTTATAAGATCCATGATGATATGTTCCATGGCCTAGCAGACTAGGCTCGTTAGGCTAATGGAGTGATAGTTTCCGGGGTCCATGGTGGTTCCCCCTTTGTGGAGTGGAATAACCATCACTGTGAGCCATTCAGTGGGCACAAAGCCTGAGGTGAGGCTATGATTGAACATGGTGTTTAGGTGGGGTGCCAGTTCATTCTGCAGTTCGTGTAGAATGCAGCCTGGGATTTTGTCAGGTCCCATGGATGCTGTGTTCTTGGCTTTGGCAAGTGTGGTTTTTACCTGTGCAGCCATGATTACAGGAACTTTGCATTCTTCTGGCATAGAGATGGGTCCTTTAGGGGGTGAGAGGGGGGTAAAGTTAGCACTGAACCTATCTGCCAGGATGTTGGCAATATCAGTTGGTTCTGTATATTTAGTGCCATTGTGCTGTAACTCAGAGCAGATCTGAGTGTTGCCATTCAGATTCTTGACATAGCTATAGAATGCTTTGTGGTTGTCTTTAGAATCACAGTGTGAGATGAGAGTGTCAAGATAATTAATCTCATCCTTCTCAACATTATAAATAAATTTTAGATAGAAGCGTTATTCAAATACTCAGTAAACTTGGGTATCTTTATTTCAGACTCACTCCAAACAACAAATATATCATCCACAAACCTTATATACATTCTTATGTTAGTAAAGACGTCATACTCATAATTAAACAGAAAGTTGTTATCCCAGTCCAATAAGGCAAGATTTGCAGAAATGGGGGCACAAGAGGCCCCCATATCAACACCTCTATTCTGTTTAAAGATTTTACCTTCAAAGTAAATTAATTTGTTTTCTAAGACCTTAGTCATAAGTTCTAACATTAAATTGATCTTATAATTTGAAAATGTAGTATACTGGACCTTACTGTTATAAAACACCTGTAATCTTTGTTCCTTGGGGATGACCATAAATAAGTCTATGACATCTATTGTAAGAAATATAAGTTCCTGATCCCATAATTCAGCATTTAATCTTCCCCAAAAAGCATCCCAAGAGTCTATAATCAAGTGTGGAACTTCTTTATATATTGGTTTTAGCCACCAATCCACACAAACTGCTAGGGGATAAGTTTTTCCTTTCCTTTCAGGAAGGATTGTTATCAGAAACATTTTGGTAGATTAATATAATGAAGTAGTGATAAGCCATAGCTGCCCTTTCTACCTTCAGCAAGGAGGAAAGTGAGAGAGAGCAGAGGAAATGAAGGTAGGATACTGTGGTGAAGAGATGGCAAAGCATTCTGTGTTTTGTAACGTTAAGCTGTCCAGGTTCTCTGACTATTTTAGGTTCCAGATAAATGTCATTAGTCAAAATTAAATCATGAGAAGTGAGAAATAACAGCAGCATGGATGTGTTGCACTAGAAAATCGAACACGTATAGTAGAACCAAACAGAGAAACAAAAACTGTAGGCCTTGTGTGTTGAAGCAGGAAGTGACAATGGTAGTTTTGTTAAAACAGATACTGTCATCTGCTGAGTTATAAGAGGGGATAGGCAAGGCCTCATCAACTAAGTCAGTTTACGGCAGATGCTAAGGCAAGTGTTTAGGCTGTGCTCTTACTTCATGGGTATCAGAGCAGAGAAAAAATTAAAAAATCACAGGAGCTAAAACCAAGAAGATAACGGAATTTTAAAATGTTTGAATGAATAAAGAATAGCTAGATAAGGAAATGCACATCTTAGGTTAACTAAGGTAGTAGATTGCATGTTGTTAAGCAAGGCAGTAGTTACATTGTTTCCTTGTTGAGAAGTAAGCATCCTCAGGTTGTTACCTCATGAAAATAGCCCTGCACCCTTTCTGGGCAGATGTAACTGATTTTACACATTGTTGATTTTGGCTTCAGAATGAGTCTTAAGGCTTGAATATGAGAAATGCCAACTGTCGCAATCATGAATGTTCTGATGAAATGGCTATATTATAAGCTTTGGAACATATTACAAACTGTCAGGGTTACAGGGTTGTGTTGATCAAACTGCAGGCTCATTACGTAGGCATTTGTTTATATTTTCTACCTGAGTTTTGACACAGGCGTTATAGTACTCTACCTAATGAACTAAGATAGTTAACATTTCCAGATCCTTTCCAGAAAATTGTCATGCAATAAATATGAAATCTGATGGACAAAATGTTACAATGACCTTGACTCTGTAATCAAAGAAAGAAGCCATCTAATTAGGGATGCTTATAAAATAGTGGTACTGTTAACTTGGAATGGTGACAAGTATAAAAGGATCTGTAACATGCATTTTCTGAAGTCAAAGAAGTCTCTAACTGTAATTGTAATTATTAACAGTTTTATGATGAAGAGAGCAAACCTTTAGGCCAAAAGTCACGGATATCTCTAAAATCAAGGGCATTTCAGAGAATTCATTAAATTGTACCTCATACATGCATATGGAAAATTTGTGATCATAATGTTGGTAAGTGGCCTAACTATGCCCCAGAGTTGAAAAAGCTTTCAGTAAAAACTGCAAGAATGACCCAGTAAAGCTAGCTAGAGTCTTCTTTGTGCAATACCTTAAACTTCCTGTAGTGGACGCCAATGGGATATATGCAAATGACCCCTTAAGGACATACCAGTATTTCAGCTACATGGCCTCTGACTGCCAATAACTTTTTACTTTTAAGTTTTTACGTGTTATGTATACTCAGACCAATAAAATCAATCCACACTAGCTGCAGACTGCCATATTTTGACCTTGTTCTGACATCATCAGTAGTATAAAAATGGATTGTTTGGCGGTAACCAGATCAGCAAAAAAAAACAAAAAAAAAAAAAACCACCACTGACAGCCAATACAAGTGTTTAATAAGAAGCATAAGCACCTTTGGTCCAGTGACAGGAACTTCATCAGAGTGAAGTACATAGCAACTTTCAAAAGCTGCCACACATTCCATTGTTAAAAAGGTATTGTGAAGGAGCAAATGGTCCAGCTATCTTGGATCATTAGAGATAATAACCACTTTGATAGAGATTTGGAGTTTTTGGGTTATTCTGTTCCAGGAGAGGGATTATTCTGGCATCCTTCTCAATGAGCTTAAGGTGGAGGTGTTGAATGGATGCAGGGATAGATTCCATCCTTTGATTTGCCACTTGGAGGTGGGGGTTTTACCTGTTTGAGTCTTCAGACTTTTTCCACTAACTGTGATTTGGCTTTGTCCCTGATTTGCCCTACCATCACCTTATGTTCAGATATATTGACACCAGTGAGCACACCTGGGGTTCTATTTTTCCTGCGGAGTGAAAAGAAAATAATTTGGTATCTGTTCCAGAATTGTTTTTGGTAAAAATCCTAGTTTGGCGATGGGTCCTTTGGGTGGTAATATTGTCAGTAATGCAAATTACATGAATGTGTGTGGATATTGCAATTTTTTTGTTTTATTCACAATGAGACCTACGTTTTGGCGGATAATTATGAAAGGACATTGGCCTGCCTGGGTAAATGTACATGTGATATCACCGGGGTGGTGTATCTAGCGACCTGTATTTGTTCGCCCAGCATTTTATGTTGGTAAAACAAGCAGGAAACTTAGACTGGATTAAGGAACATGGCTATGATATTTAAAAAAAACACAAATCTACGAATGCTTTATTTAGATATAGTTTGAAGTGTGAGAATTTTAAGAAGCTTTTATGTTTTGATATTGATAAGGGAGCATTACACTGATAAGGTTGGAGATGTTGATAACATCTTGGTATTTAAGGAACTTGCATGGTTGCTGCGATTAAGTGCAGGGTTTTTTCCCGTGCTGATGATTTTCTCCATTATGAGTGTTTTGAGGAGAAAAGCTTTGTTTTTTAAAATATTTATTTGCTTCAACACTGTGTGATTTTGCTACATTATTTTATTGCACTTTTCAGATGTACACGATTTTGACTTTGCTTGCATTGCTCTGAAGTCATGTGCTGTTTATTTTCTAAGGACATAGACACATTTTTCACTGTTAATTTTTTTGTGTATGCCTTTAATTGGACTTCTTGCTGTGTATTTAAATGTATTAACTAATTACATATGCATGATTTGTTGCTTTTGATTGGTGGGATTTTGTATTTAAATGTTTTTGTCACGTGCTTCACTCTAATGAAGCTCCTGTCACTGGAACAAAGGTGCCTACTCTTCTTATTAAACACTTGTGTTGGCTGTCTGTGTTGGTTCTTTTTTTTAATTTTTATTGTTTGGCTATACTTAACACAGAGCTTAAAACCAGGTCTGAAGTCCATAAACATTATGGCACCTGCAAAATATCCCAAAAATTCAAACCGAAGAGTAAAAAGATCAGACAGAACCAAAGTAAAAGTCGTGGGCCTTCGGAAGCCATGTAGCAGAAACACTAAGGGGCCATTTGCATATAGTCCCAAGGGCCTCCACTACAGGAGGTTTATGGTGTGTGTGTGTGTGTGTGTGTGTGTGTGTGTGTGTGTGTATATGTGATCTTTGTACTTTTCATTTAGATAGTTGAAAAAGCAGCTACAAATGTAATGAAAACTGAGAAGTCGATATCTTTCAAGGTTGTTGTATTTTGTCTTGAATAATCGGTATGTCTGTACCTGGGAGAAAGTTTTTATTCTGCAGGTGTAAGTGGTACACATGAGTGAATATCCCAGGTAAAGGATTACTTGGTTTGTGAAGTAACAATGATAAATGGATTCTTTACCTTCAAGGGGAAGGGGTGCATGAATATTTTGTTTCAGGTACAGCCTCTCAATGTTTTTATACCTCACCTAAACAGTGTTGTAAACCTGGTAGATTTATATAGTTTTTTTTTTCTTTAGGCAGGGTTCTTATAGAAGTAAATGTAGCAAATGGGCCCTTTTCCCAACAACTGCAGTCTTCTTCCAGACAGATATTTCAAGTAGTTGAAAGTCCACCCGTAAAAGCGCAGTATTTTGTTGACTGGGTTAGTGGCCTCTTTTCAGGGTAAACTAGAGGTGGTATTTCTACTATTGGAAGATATTTGACCAGGGATCTGGGACTTATCCTATTATTTTTGATGGGTGCCATGGGATCTTTTATATCCAGCCCAGCTGCTACCAAGTCAGGTAGAATGGACCTCAGTTTATCATCTCATCTAAAAAGAACAATGCACTGAGGAGTGCAGCACTTCCCTAATGCTGCACCGTGGTATCAGTTTGTCCAATCACCTCGAGTGGGAATAGAACCCACAGCATTCTAGTCTTCCAGCACCAAAAGGCAAGTATGTTACCCATTGAATCACTGACACTGCAAGTATCTGAAAGTGGTCTGTGATGACCAGTTCATTTGCTCAGCAGATAAAGTTAAAGCTTGTTGTAATGCATTCATGCAAAGGAATTTACAAAGACAAGTATAGATGCAAAGAGGCAAATTTGAGGATACAGCACCTAATAGTGATCACTTGAAGTGGGAGATTCTAGGGTCTCTAACTCTTCAAAAGACTTCAATATGTGGTATGCTCAAAAAGAGCAAAACGTCTCCACCTGCTGCAACACAATCGCAGAGCTCTGATGAAGGTGTAGGATACCATAGCCTTGGAAGAACAAGACTGTTTTTACACCTGATACTGACTTTGGGGATGATGAATGTTTTCTTCTGGCACTGTCCCTACCACCTGAGAATGTTTACTTTGTAACAGTTCTTCAGCATATGAAACATCATTTGAAACAGGGTTCTAAAGAAGTTTCTTCACCAAGAGAGGTAAGCTGACCTGATCATTTGGCTATCCCATTTGGTTTTCCCTCTTTAATATGTGGTTAAAAGTATGTCATTAGTTCTAGACTGCAGACACTTGCTCCAAGAATTCTGGACAGAGTCCAGGAAAAATTTATTTGTAAGAACTTTGTGGCTGTCACATGTCTGTCTTCCTTTAGAGTCCAAGAAAATGGCAGCTTTTTGCACCTTACTGAAAGAGAAGCAGATATGGTTCTGGTAAGGAAGTTTATACCTCTACAACCCTTACCATTGATAGCGCAGTTACAAAATACTGAATAGACTCAAACAGTTGACAAAATTAACACTTGTGTATAATTCTGTGATGCTAATTTCAATATTAAATTTAAAGGTACTGCATTTAGAAGCTTGATTTATCACCCAGCCATTTCCTGAGGATTTTAATGGAAACACTTAAATTCCCCTTTAGACTTTATTTGGGACAAAAAAAAAAATCAAACAACTGTTTTTCCTTTATCATAAATAAAAAGACTTTTCCAGCTTTTTCCATGTACCACAGACAGTTATTTTCCATAGGCTTCACAAAAAAGAAGTCCAACATTTACTTTTGGAATAACTTAGGACTGAAACACCAAAAGTAAAACCTGTAAATCTGAATAACACTGCAATAAAACAAGACTAGAAAAGAAAAAAAAAAACAAAACAAAATGACAAGTATGCCTGTGTGTATATATATATATATATATATATATATATATGTGTGTATATATATATATATATATATATATATATATATATATATATATATATATATATATATATATATATGCTTTACAATCAAATGTTTGAAAGTCACCTTACCATTGTTCATACAGTCGAGGGTAAAGGTGCAAAAGTTTAAAATTGCAAGTGGAAATCCCATCATCTCCAAAATGTTGACACACAGTTTGCATTCGCAGTTTTGAGTGTTGCAGTTTCAGTTGGATCGCACTACAGTGGAGATTGGTCGGAGTTAGAATATATAATTAGCAGGAGCTGTGGGGGGGTGCAGAAGAGCTTGCCCTCCTGCAAAACATGTGTATTATATCTCCAGACGTCCAGGTAAGTTAGGTAATGTTGATTGTCAAATTCATCATACCAACATTACAGTGTTTAGAGATGAGTGAATGTTGTGCACATTTTCAGCATTTTAGTTGAGTAAGTCATTACTCACAAAGCCGATTTGCACAATTTTGATTATATTTGTATATATAAACATGTATGCAGGTCCTTCAAGAAAACAATACCTATTAGGAAATGGAACCCCACATTTGATTTTGAGCACTTAACCTAAACATTTCAGTCATTGCAGAAATATTTGTCAAACTTTATGACATCAGAAAAGAACGCAGAAGGGGTTGGGAGCAAGTTTGGAGTGCAGAGAGGAAATGATGCAGAGAAAGCCAGACTCAAAGATATTAAACATGGAGAGTCAGATAAGGAATTTTCATTTTAGATAGGAAACAGAAATTGACTTACCCCTACCTGCTAAGTTACTGAATTCCATCAAGATGTATATGGGCTGGCTGAGTTGAAATATTTGCCTACCATGAATCAACTTGGCTTTTGTTTTGTTTAACTTACAGCTGGTATTATTTTCTAAGTTAGAGAAATATTTGATTGATAAAGGAAGATTCTGAAAATTTCCCTTTCTGTGAGACTTCATCACATGGTTTAACCTGGCTAAAAGTCCTTAAAAGTCTGACTGTGAACTGCATGAGCTGCCATTATGGAAAGTCTGAACAGTTGTTTTGTGATGGAAAGAAGATGGTTGGTCAACTGGCTAAAGTGTAGGTGAAAATCTGTCTACCACTGCGTAGTGCATAGGTCTGTTTCATTGGCCTCTTTGGAAATATTTTGTGAAAATGACGTTTCAGAATGAAATTTCTAGCAAAAAGTTGGTCTATTTTTTAATTAGGCTAGCAATATTCAGCAGTGACCTGATTCATTCAGTTTTTATAATGAGTGATTACAGTGTGTAGATTGTTTTGGATTTGATGCATGCGGACAGTGACCAGTTTGTTGAAGCCTAAGGCGTCTATTTGAAATAATGTCCTTTCCAACTAAAGGAGTTTGGCTATATGGCAAAGCTTCCCACACTCCACCTAAATGGACCATTGTACCCCAATAATTAATGTAATGAATTAATGAAAATGAAAGCGGGACAAGCAGTGTAAATTATTTAGTGTGAAAACTAGGAAGGATGTTCAAATGAAGACAACAGGTTTACTAGAACCAAATGCCTTTACCTGTTACTGCTTAGCAAATCAGTTTGCATTCTCTGTCTAGAACTGTGTAGATGTATCTAACATATAGCTTGAACCTGTATATTTTTTTAACATAGCAACTATAGTATTCCTAAGTACATGTTATCATTTTAGTAGGTGTATGCGTCTTTTTGGACTTAGCTTCTGTAGTATTCCTGAGTACAAAGTCATCTGTTTAGTAACTGTATTTGTTAAAAGTGCTTTTTACCATGGTATTTTCTGTGTTGCTACCTTAACTGTATTATCGCTATACTGATACACTGCTGGCATTACTCTTAATTATTACTTTTCTTTCTCTAACCCACTTAGCTTTTAAACTCCCTCCTGCATTACGACTGAGAACCTACCTGCCTGGTCAATAAGGACCCCCTTCCAATTAATCCTGCTATCTCAACTGCATCCCTAGGATACTTTCATTCTAAACTCAAAGTCCCTCCTGTCAAAGGATTCAAGGAAGTACGTTTTGACCCAACAACCAAACTGTTTACTGTATCATTCTAATATTAGTCTGAATTCTCTAGTTTCTGTACAAGACTCTATCCTGAACCAGGAACCCAGCAGCCAGACCGTGCTCTCCCCTATGTAGTAACTCCTCTCTTCCTTTGTAACTAAGAGCTGAGCTATCTCTTCTTACCCTTCTCTACCCTACCAACTCACTTAAATCCACCTTCTGACCTCTAGGTGACACCCTTTACTTATATCCCTTACTCCCCTCTCCAGTATCAAAACCCTCTCTACTGTTAAATGTTATTTCCCATCTTTTCCCCCTCCTATCTGTATCTGACCGTCTTGTACGTACCCCTCTATTAGCTATTTCCCCCTCTCCCCTCACCACTATCCCCTGTAACCTAACTATTGTAGTAGTTTCCCCACTCACCTGGAATTCCTAGAGCTCCGCTACTATCTCTTACTGCTGATTGTCTCTGTGATGCTCATCCTTTACCTGCTTTAACCCGCTCCGTTCACCCTGCGGGCTCACTCCACTCCTCTACCCTACCCTCAATTCCCACCCACCCCAGTGGTCCTAAACTTATACCTCCCTAACCACTCCCCCTTTTTAGTTCACCTATCACAATTTACCCCTCCCTTCTAGCTCAACCAATCCCCTTCTACCTATATCTTTAAATCACACACTAATTCTTTCTACTTTTTCTCTTCTACTTCCCAATTTTTTCTTCCATATGCAGTCCTATCACTATGCCTCTACCTCTTACCTCAAATTATTTAAAACATATCCTCCTTTTCTTACTTTTTCTTTAATTTATGCTACTCTACTTTTTCTTTACCTTATGCTACTCTACCTTCTTACCTCATATGAACAAATTAGACTCAAAGAACCATACCTTATCACTCACAATACTTACTCACCTTCCAAAAACACATTCCATCCATTCTCAAACATAATTTCTTCTCCCAACTACCTTCTTCCAAAATTTCATAGGAAATTCCACATTTCTTACACTAATCACATATACAGAAAATCTTTACACATCTTCACCAAACCCTTCAACCTAAAAATAAGATTAATTCTCTCCCTTCTAGCAGGTGACATTCATCCCAACCCTGGCCCAAATAACACTGCTACAATAAACTCCCTCTGTCCTCCACCATCATACTCAAACCTATCCTCCAAACCCCCAAACTCCCTCTCTATAGCTCACCTTAACATCAGTAGCATTAATAATAAAATTGCCCACCTCCATGCACTGCTAGACATACACTCATTTGACATCCTTTGTCTATCTGAAACCTGGCTCAAAACAACAACCCAAAACAGGGAGATCACCCCCCCCCCCCCGGCTGTAACATCTTCAGACTAGATTGCAAAGCCAAAAAGGGTGACGGAATTGCAATACTTTATAAAACAAGATTGCAAGTTACTATCATCCATGAAAAACCTCCCTTTGTAAGTAATGCCGAAATCCTTATCTCTAAACTCCAGCTTAACTCCCACAAATCCATCTATATAATCTGCACCTACCTCCCCCCTGGAAATAACATTAGTACACTGGAAGAGATCCTTAGCTGGCTCGCTATTCAATTCTCACAAGAAACCATAGTCCTGGGTGATATCAACATAGACTGGAAAACCTGCACCACTCTAAACCCCCCTCCCTCTAAATCATCATGTTTGTTCTCAAACCATTCAGGACCCAACTAGAACTAATAAATCTAACAATAAAAAAGCATATTGGATTGGATTCTGATAAATAGTCACCAACATACTTACACAGTAGGTACATTACCAGATGATTTAAGTGACCATGCTCTTACTTACCTAATCAGACATAAAACTGCTACCCCTAACCTAACTAAATACAAAATGGTCAGAACAAATAAAAACTTTAACCCTGATAGGTTCCTAGCAGAACTCAATGCTTGCAACTGGTCCCCTCTTAAACTACTGCCTCTTGATGATGCTGTAGCTTACTTCAACTCCAAGTTCTTTTCTATTCTAGACTCTCATGCTCCCTTAAGATCTATTAGAATAAGATCAAAACCTGCTCCTTGGCTCTCAAAAGATACATGGCATAAAATTATCCTTAAAAACAAACTCTGGACCAAGTACCGTAAGGCTAAAGATCCCACCGACCAACTAAACTTTAGACAAATCAGAAACTCCACCAAAAAAGCAGTACTTGTAGATAAAATAAACTACTACTGCCATTTACAACAAACTAACCAACATAATCCACAAACGTTCTGGGCAGGAATAAATAATCTCTTAAAACCTGGCCACTCTGACACCCCTAGCCCCATAGGCACTTCCCAAAATAACCCTAAACAAACCGCTGATGCCCTCAATACAGACTTTACTGAAACTGTCCAGTCTCTTGCTAATCAATTATTCCCCAATATCACCTCTCAATCCACCTCCCCTAACACTTCTTTTCTCACATTTCAACTGCAACCAGTACCTACATCACTTATCTATACTGTTCTCCACAAACTTAAAGCCTCCTCTGCATCTGCTGACCTTCTGCCTGCTCAGTATCTAAAAACTGCAGCCAAACCACTAGCCTGTCCCATTTCGATTCTGATTACTAGAACCATTGTCGAAGGCTAGATTCCTTCTATCTGGAAAATTTCACATGTCATTCCCCTGCATAAAGGTGGAAATTCAACAGAACTCTCAAACTACCGACCCATAGCCCTACTCTCCCCCTTGGCTAAAATCATGGAAAAATGCATACAAAAACAACTTCTTAAACACCTGTTGAATAACAACCTTACTTGCTGACTGTCAACTTGGCTTCCGACCTTTCCACAGCACTACTTCAGCCCTCCTTTCCTTTACTGACTGTATCAACAAAAATCGAAATAATAATATCCTTACCTCTGCTCTCTTTATTGACCTATCCAAAGCCTTCGATATGGTCAATCACCAGATACTCTTAAATTTACTTAAAACATTCATCACTAGACTCAAAAGCTATTATGTGGTTCCACTCCTATCTTCATAACAGACAACAGGCAGTGCTCTGGCACAGTAACCTATCCAACCACCTGCCCATCACCCTCGGAGTACCACAAGGTTCTATACTTGGCCCCCTTCTGTTTTCTATTTTTATTAATGATCTTCATACCAGTATTTCCTCTGCAACCTGTATGCAATATGCCGAGGATTCTCCTTTGATTTGTTCTGCTTCTTCCCCTTCCGAACTGCACTCTATCACCCAACAGACTTTCCAAACTGTCGAAACCTGGTTCTTAAAATGATGCTTAATCCTAAACCCCAAGAAAACCAAACTGTTACTGTTCTTCCCCACCCAGAAATCCTCCACTCTCAACTTCTCTGTCTTGTCTAGTAATGGCACTGTAATATCACCTGACCCCACTATTAGGCTTCTTGGAGTAGAGATAGACAATAACCTATGCTTTGACTATCACATCAACAACACCATAAAATTAGTTGACAGAAAACTAGGCTCCCTGTATAGAATTAAAACATTCCTTACTCCACTTACCAGAACTTCCATTGCCCATACCCATCTGATTTCTTCCCTCCTTTATGCCTCCCCTATTTACACATACCTGTCCAAATATAACCTCTGCAAACTGGCTGTTCCCTATAACAGTATTGCCAGATTTGCCTCTGACTCTACTTTTAGAACCCACCACTGCATAAATTTAAAGCAATTAGGATGGCTGGAGCTGCAAAATCTGATCTTATATCACCAGCTCTCCTTAGCCCATAAAATCCTCTACAAACCTACCAACACCCCTACACTCACCTCCCTTATCACACCTTACTGCAACCTTAAAAGCCTACGTTCGTCTAACAAACTTCTTATATCTACTTGCAAATCCAATAATTTGACAGGCAAATCCTTGTTCTCAAACACAACAGGCAAAGCCTGGAACTCTCTTCCCGACAACCTCACTGCAGCTCTTCTTTTCCCTGATTCAAATCCCAACTCAGAACTCGCCTCAAAACTCACTGGCTCTGCCCATGTACTAACCCTAACTAGTTTTCAGTGTCCCACTAGTACTCTCTGTTCTCCTTCAAGCACATCTTACACTAAATCTTTTCTATTCTCATGCATAATTTGTATTCCCCTAGTCTGTATTTAATTTCTAATTGTTGCTTCTGTAAGAACATGCTAATGATAATACGATACTTATTTTATTTTTTTTCTCAATTTAACTACTAAATTTGTAAAGACTGATTTTAATGTCTGTATTTGGAACTTTTCTCCCCGGGCCTCTGCTGAAAATGGACTTGTATCCAGCTGGATCAGCCCGATAAACAAATGTAAAATAAATAAAAAAAAAATAAAATAGAAGGGAGAAAGAGAGAGAGAAGGTAGGCCGTCATAAACCTGAGCTGTCACATCATGGCTGCAAATGCATGTCCCCTTCTCCTTCACATCTATATCTCATTAATACAGAAGGAAGTGGACAGAGAAAATAATTGCTGGCAGAATGTTACTAACTGTGAATTAAAAATGCCTGTCATACCTAGTCAAGGTAGTGCAGCGTAGCGGAAAGTGGCATTAGTATGCAAGTATGGTTATTTACTAGGTTGTTAGAAGGGGAAGGACCAAGGCTACATAGCTAAGTTGAGTAGTTTATGGCAAATGTTGAGACAAGATTAAGCAGTGCACATAATTCAAGAAGTGTATTAAAACAAAGAAAAAAAAAAGTAAAACAAAATATAGGCCAAAGAGCTAAAACCAGTAAGAAATGACAATTTTGGAAATGGTAAACAGTGGGTAGATACTAAATTAGTTTTATACATTTCAGGTTAATTGTAGTAGGATTCAGGAATGCGTAATTTGGTAAGAATTATTACCATTCACTTTTGCAGTTCTTGCTGTTTAACAAGTGTGAGCCAGTTAAGCATGTGGAATAATGCTTCCTACCTAATTTATTATTTGAGTAACAGCCTCTGTTAATATAGGCTCTTGTTAGAGGATTGACGTATATGCAGTTAAGCAAGTGTTCCCATATTGAGAGTTGGATATCTCCAGAATTTTACGTCTGGAACATAGTCCTGAAACATTCTAGGTCTATTGTAGATGGCAATATACAAACTGCCCTTTAGGCTGCGGGAGGAACATGATGATCATAATAAATGACGTTTATCTCGTTCATGAATGCTTTGATGAGATGACAGTATTTTAAGCTTTTCAATAGCTTAAACTGGCAAGAATAACATGGTTGTGTTTGTCAAACTGCAAGCTAATTGCGTAAGCATTTGCTTATATTTTGAAGCAGAGTTTTAGCACACACATCATAAATCTCCACCTAATGAACTAAGACAGTTAACATTTTCAGATTCTTCCCAGGAGATATCACAAAGTAAATGTGAATTTTTTCTGGTGAGCAAGTATACTACTGTTACTACAGTTGTAGTCCTGTACTGTTACAACATGTAAAGGCACTGCTCTACACTAGTGTACTAGAGAGTACAAGGTTATCTATATGAAGTACTTTTATTACATGGCTAACTGCTAAACGATAATGCAGTGAAACTATCTACTTTACAGCTACTGCAGCTAAAACTACTCATTCAAATTATCTGTAGGTATTGCACTTACTGTGTTCTGAGACATTGGGTTAGACTAACCATTGCTCTTTATATCTACCAGTTAGAGGCCACATTAACCTACTGGGCAAAGCTGTTTGATTTGGCACATGGTACTGTTTATTGCTTCTACATATTTGACATTTTTTTGTTTTTGCACATGTAAATACTACAGTAGTGACCGCTCATATGCTGATATCCTTTAGCCATGTCCATGTTATCATCTTTGTCTAGTTCAGTCAGTTATCTGCCTCTGTCTTGTACTAAGAGTGAGTTATTAAGCTCTTCTGTTTTATTATACCCTTTTGTCTGCACTGGGCCAGTATGGAATCTCTCAGATTCTGCACCTTCTGCAGCCAGGCTGTTAGCACTAGGTGTTTAGAAGTAGTGTAGTAACTGTCTTAAGCTTACAGAAAAGTCTTTATTGTTACTTTACAATAATTCAGTGTGTGAAAGGTGTAAATATTTTTATCTTGAAAGCTAACTTTTCATCTCAGAACACATTCAATAAGCTCAATACAGATAGACATAAAGGACAGAACACTTCCTCTAAATCAACTTAAGCTGATGTTAAGAGAATACTGTCTAAGCCACAAGAGGCTAATGGCTAAGAAATCTCAAACATTACTTCACACAGCAGCATACCCACCTTCATCTTTCATACCTGGGACCAGTACAGTTACCTCCAAGAGTCACGAGGGTGCCATCGTTATGGCTCACTGAGACTGCATCTGAGCACAGTAATGTTTTAGTAATAGGTGACTCTGTTATTAGGCATTAGGAACCACCCTCACCACGTTAGCTAAAAATAAGGTGACAACTGTCTTTCTGGAGCAAGGATCTAGGATGTAGCAAGGTCTCTCAGATCCCTCTCTCCATCGTGACTTCTTTAATTGTGACTTGATACTGGTTCATGTGGGGGTGAATGCCCTTAGGCCCACTACCCAGAGGGGCATACAAAAGATATTATTGAGTTTGCCATGCATATGTCACAAAAAAAAAAAAAAACACTGGTCTTGAGTGGTATTTTGCTGTCACCCAAAATAATGCCAGTATTCAAATACAGTATAATTGGCTTTAATATTCGACTTTATGGCTGATGTCATTCTAGCAGGATGTAGTATGTATCAGCTTGGAACTAAATGGCTGGCAAGCCTGCTGCATTGCCTGGGAATGGTCTGCATTCTGGCTAAATCCTTTGCTGCTTCTATTGAGCTATTTTTTGGCAGAGTCCTTCTGATAGACATTCCAACCTAGTAAATTCTAATTTGAGCACTGTGTTTTTCTATTTAATATATATATATATATATATATATATATCTATGTATGTATATATATATATATATATATATATATATATATATATATATATATATATATATATATATATATATATATATATATATATATATATATATATATATATATATATATATATATATATGCAGTTACACAGACATGGTTTCAAAGCAATGGAAGCACTCACTCTGTTCCTGGGTATTGTCTGTCATGTCTTCAGACTTGCTGACAATTGCGGGGGATATCTTTATTTGACAAGGATATCATCACCTCACGACAGATTCCTCAAGACTCCACATTTGAACTTCTAGATGTACAAATCACCATAACCAAGACTAGCTACCACTTTGTAGCTTGCTGTAGAGTACCCTATGTCCCCATCTGACCACAATAGCTATCTTAATACCTTAGATAAAAATCTCCATTAAACCCAACAGATTTCTACTGGGGGACTTCAACTACCTATACTAAAACTGGTCAGCATACCCAACATCTCCTTGACATTACAACTGCTAACTCTTCCTTTTACAGATAGCTGTCCGTCCTATTACAGGCCCATTTAAATTTGATGTCATCTTTACGAGTATGACCAATTCTTGCCCATCTTTATATGTGCCATCCTGACTTGTTCAAACCATAAATTAATGACCATTCATTTAAAAGTTGTGGGACCACCCTATAAATTCCTCTGTGTTAAGAAACTTCTCCAAAGCAAAAAGATGCTGTATTACTTAAATTACACTGTTATCCTACTGTGAAGGTTCTCATTACTAAAGCTACCACTTATGTCTCTGACTTTTAATCCACTTAAAATAGTTGTATTTATAGCAGTCCATATCCACAAGAAATATAAAGAGAAATTTAAAAACTAGCCCCTGCAATGGAATACACATATAAATTGGAAATGAGAAAACGGCTTAACGCATTTATGCCTACCTTAAGAGCACACTTAAGAAGAGACTAGTGAAGAAATTAGGGGAACCATTAGGAACCTAGACACTAATTTTAAATTAACCACTAGAACCAAATAAAACTACAAATCTTTCTTCAGCTATGTCAGGAAGCAAATAAGTAGCATCCAACAATGTCTGGAGCTAGTCCACAATAATACTACGTACTCTGACTTAAAGGAGGTAGCTTATATCTTACCTGACAGAGTTAGTTCAAATTGTACTCCATTCACACTCATAATTGTTCTGTAAATTCCACAGTCCCAACCACCCTCTTTAATTACTATGGACCAAGTTCTTTTAGCCTCTCAAAAGCTAAGACTTCCTCATCCATGGGCCCTGATATTATAGCATGTTGCCTGATCATCAGTGCCAAATATAGGTTGGTACTAGGCTATCGGCCCTAAGGCCTATGCAAGCCTAGCATAACAATTCCTTGGAAATTTTTTCCCACAATATTTACTTCTCTGGGCACATGTCTAGCAGGGCGACAGACATGATCCCTGGGTTGAATTTCCTATCTCCCATCCAATCAAAGTTTGGGACGGACAGTTTCAAACTCACATACCTACTGCTCAAAGGCAGAAATCCTACCACTAGACCAAAGATGATCTTATCCAAACCCCTTCTTAACCTCTAACTTAAGCTTCTGCACCAGTTGCATTCTTGAAGTCTGGGAAACAGCTATTGAAATGCTAAAGCACAAGAGTGGCCTAGCGATGGGCTCTGGTACCTATATATCCTTTAATCTGACTTTCCTAATATGTAAAGTTGTGGAATGTATTATTTCAGACCTCATTAATTTAGACATTGGACATCTCTTAACTCTTGACTGTAATCAATTTGGCTTTATCAAAGGAAACCCTACCTGTTGAACCTCATTAATTACATTGGAAAAATCATCAAAGCAGTGGATATTGGTTATACAGTACATAGAGCATATCTGAACCTGGCCAAGGCCTTGGACATTATTCCTCGTATGTGCCGTATTGAAAGACTTGTAAATCTGAATATAAATCCATATTTTGTGAGTAGCTAACCAGTTGTCTTCTAGTTTCTATGTGGTTAGAGTCACAGGTGTCACTTGTAAAAGCAAAAAAAATTAAAGTTACTAGTGGTCTCCCACTGGGCAGGCTCATGCCACTTTTCCTTCTATTTCTCTGGCTCTCATGCCAACACTCCTGGCTTATGGGTCATTTAAATTTGCAGATGCCTGTAAATTGGGTGTTATTTGATCTTCCACTGATTTGCAATTGCTCAAACATGGATTGTACCATGTTAACAACTGATGCAAGGACAATCATCTCATATTAAACAAGAAAAATGTGTTAATGAATTTTGGTAATAAAAACATTTAAACATACCATTTAGGTGTCATTACACCTCTAATCAGACATTGTTGGAAGTGGTCTAAATTTCTTATTGTTTGATCATCATATCTTCACTGTTGTTTGGAAAGCCTTCTATGTAGCTCACCTAATTTTCAAAGGCGTTTCTCCTAGATTCTTTACTTGTATCTCATCAGACCCAGTATTTGATGTAATGCACCTTTTTCACATGTATTTGCCTAAACATATCTCTCATCTTGAGTGACCTCAGAGATTCATAATGAAAAAATGAGTGGCCTCAAAAATTTTACTTAAGACAGACTGGTATCTCTGTCTGTATACTCTATCTCTTATAGACCCCACCCCATGGAGATCTGTGACTAAGCCTCTCAAGCCATTTGAGATCCAGCCCTCTTTAATCTCCTTTTCCATTGCAGAACAAATGGCACCTCAGTTACCTGGTTAAAGAAGCTAAACATTCAACAACAGATAAGTAAGACACACTGGCATGATAGATTCATATTCCAACTTACCTATCACCTCTTAAACAACTTTCTGCTACATGTCATACAAAGTAGCACCCTTGCCACCTTCAGGGTAAGCCAAGGTATTTGGATGAGTGACCTCTTAATTTCCCTGGTCTGTCTTTTTTTGCTCTTCTTGAGGCTGGAAAGAAATTTTTAATAGGGGTTTTTGGATAGACATATGATCTAAAGACTGCCTGCCCAAGTCCCTTACCAAAGACCTGAAACACTTGGATTTTTTCTTCTTGCGTTGAATTTAGCATGGCTTACATTTAATTAATTGGATAACCCTTTGACAGAAGTGTCATCTGTAGCTCTAGCCTAATTTTCTGAAATACTTCATTGTCACTTGTTAATCTAGTAATTATTATAGATTCACTCATTACTGTATTCAATTAAATCTTTCTGGGGTATTCACTTTTATAATGTAGTAAACTGTTCTTATAAAATTGCTTCTAAATAACTGTGTTACAAAGCTCCTATTAGTAAAAAAAATTGTCGTAAATTTCTATATCTAAACCTATGTGGATGTTTTACAAAATTTATCAGTAAATTGTATAAACTTTGTAGCACTTGGTCAAATCCTGTTAACATGGAAACAATCCTTTTCCTCAAAACAAAAATGTAAGTAAAGTGAGAATATTTTGTCATCTCCTTATAAAAAGGGGACTCGTGCACATTTATCTTCCTATCTTGTTATAAACAAGCAGGCAAAAGCAGAAGGGAGTTACAGCCCATGTTGGCTGGTCCTGATGTCTGTTTAAATAGATGACATTTTCTAGCTTTGGTAGTTGAAAATAAATTACAGCCACTGTTAATACCTGCACCTTCCTATTGAACAATTATTTTGATTTTTTCAGTAATTTAAAAACACAAGTGTTTTATTTAATTCATATGTTTGGGACTCTTGATACAAAATCCTTGTACAATGTTGTTCCACAAAAAGGGTTTCAATAAGTGATGGATTTTATACATGAAAATGATGAGTTTTCTAACTTTGAATGTGGTGAGGAGCTGGGTTTTATTGATTATTTGCATTCCCATGTGCACTTAAGTATATTACAACTCTTTGAACAAAGGCTGAATAATTATGTTAAAAATCTTACATCTGAATTTGTTAATCTTATTCCTATTCATCACTGATGGGTTTGGTTCCGAGCCCTCGGAACTGAGTCGGCCGTATACCAAGCTTGCGTGCACCAAAAACTCTTGAGCTAAGCTGCTACCCACAATGCCCTTGACTCAGTTACCTCAGATCTTGTTTGCCACGCAGCCATATAGCAGCGTTTCACCGAGCTCTCCATCTAAGTGATTTATCTTGTACATTTACACATTTTTGTAAAAGTTTTTTCCAGTTTATAGTTTGTTCTTTGATATCTCTATTTTCTAAGCTCTACCCACAGGTTTCTCTTTCTTACCATTGTTGGTATTTCTGAACTTTCTACCCTTGTAGTATCTTATTACCATTGTTGGTATTTCCTCTCTCTTTACTCCTTAATTTCCTCCAATTTCCTCACTCTTTCCGTTTTGTGTGAGAGTGTATACTGTTATGTCTGAGAAGGGAACTACGGGGTTTAAACACTGCTCTTCTTGCAGTGGTAAACGTCTGAATAGCGACCTCCATGAAGAGAGTGTGTGAACTGTTTGGGGGTTCCGCATTTGTCGGCGAAAACCCCGTGTGATATTTGTGCCAGCTTCAGTCAGCGGACGCTGAATGAATGTCAGAATAAATTGATATTGAAGGGCCTGCTTGCTTCGCCTTTTTCGGAGGCTATTTCTGCGACGGAGGTCTCATCCCCTCCTTCTGTGGGTAAGAAATGTCCTCACTATGACCCCTCTTCACCGGCCGGTGACAGAGGTAAAAGCCATAAGCACAAGGCCCAAAAGTCTTCTTCAGAGCACCATACTGCCTCCTCAGTTCCAACTACATTGGTACCGAGCTGTGCTTCAGCGAAGCTTACTGAGGTTGCCTCGTCGGAGCCTACCCCGGCACCGACGACTATGGCGCCATCTACTACCTCTATTCCGATCAGTTTGTCTCTGTCTCTGCATAGACGTCGCCTACTTCTGCTCCTATGCTGGTTCCGACAACAACTTAGGAGCTGTTTTTCACATCCACCCCTATTGTGACTTCGGCCCTGAGCCCGTTCCCGGCTCCAACCGTACCGTTGTTGCCAGTTTCAAAATTGGAATCGCTTGTGCCATTCTGTGATACGCCACGGACCCGATATTGGACTGTGGACCCATTTGCCGGACAAGCCTGTAGCTCCTTTTTAGACTGGCCTGATTCCCCCTCAGGGGCATTGGTGAGATCCACCAGGAGCCTTTCAGAATTGGATGTGGTGCGCCTTTTTGACCAGCTTCTGACCGCCAGGGGAATTTCAAATTTACCTAGACCATATCCCACTCCAGGCTTTGGGTCTATTACTCCAGTGACCCCTACATACTCTTATCTCTTGGATCCCTCGGTTCCAAGGCTCATATATCAGACGTTTTCTAGAGGTCCCCCTTCCTCGGCATCGGCAACAAAGGTGTCTGAGGCCCCGAGGCCCCTTTGGGTGTCAATTCCATTGAAACCCACCCTCCCTCAATCTCATGCTTTGGGGGGGGTGGAACCTCCAGTTCTGGTATCGGTTCTGACTGTGTTGTCTGTCCCGACTTCGGATCCGAGGGTAACTACCACTCAGACTTTACTTGAGGCTCCATCCCTGGGGGCGGTCCGTGTGGAGTGGGGTGTGACCCTGGTTCTGATTTTGTCTTCTTCAGTTCTGGGCTCCCACTCCTCTTTGGGTGGGCCCATTTTCCGGGTGATGGAGAGAGTGCTTGCTTCTAGCAATCCTCCTAAGTTGGTTAACCCCCAGTTCCTTCTGAGCCACAGCTGTCAAAGGCCACCCACCAGGACTCCTAGAGCACAAGGCCCAGGAGACCCCTGCCCAGGGTATTTCCCTTTCTGAGTTTTCTTCAGATGCTCCCACCGAAGAACCCCCTCGGAAACGGGTGTTTAAGAGGAAACACATGGACTCCCCAGAGGAGTCCCTCATGGAAGATATGGACTACGATGATGGGGAATGATCCCCATAGTCCCCCCCAGATGATGTCTCCTTCGGAGACATCGTGGACATCTTGAAGCAGAGGGGTGACTGGAAGCCCTCCAATCCTTCCTCAGAGGAATCCGTATTCTTGCAGGCCTTTTGCTCACTGCCCTCTACTTCTTGGGTGACCCCCCCCCCTTCCGATGAGTTGTTTAAGCTCATCGTGCAGCAGGCATGGAAGAACCCGGACTTCATTGAAGCCATCCCCAGATCATCAGACAAGGTACTCTCCCCGCCAGAGTATGAACCTCATTGGTCTAGAGGTTTACCAGTGGACGCTATGGTGGCAGCGGCAGCTATGAAAAAGGACCTTGCTGAATAGAGTCCTGCTGTTCACCCGCCCAACAGAGAGTCCCGGGCAGTGGACAGGTTAAGGAGGCGAGCTTTTGCATCAGCGGCCTTTGCAGTTAAGTCTCTGAACTTTTTGGCACATTTTACAAGGCTCCAGAGAGATCTTATCTCCGAACTCTCTGGAACCCTCGCGAGCCAAGTATCTGATGGAGCATGAGATAAAGTTGCTTCCCAACTTGCCACCCTAGAGTCCATATCCAATTCATCCATGAGGTTGCTGTCACAAGTGACCAAAGGAGCAGCTATAGCTGCAGGTGCAGGTGTAGTCATGAGATGCCACACCTGGATGCACATTTGTGACCTTGCGGACTCCTCCAAGTCTTCCTTTTTAAATGCCCCTATCGAACCATCAGCTCTGTTGGGTGCGAAGGTCAAGGATACATTAGCCAGGTGCGAGCAAGACGGAAAGACATTGTCTGCCGAGGACGTACGCTTTTCCAAACTTCAGCATTCCTTCTCCAGGAATCAGAGGAACAGGAAGATGTGGGACAAGAAGTCTCAAGGTCCTTTCCGAGACGCACGTGGTGAGGACTCCTCCAGAGGCAGAGGGGGTTCCAATAATGGAAGATGCCCCTTTCAGGGCAGAGGGGGTCCCCGGAACCAGGGCTCCTGAGGCGCTGCCCAATTGCTTTCCTCTGAAAGCAGTTGCGGCACATTTTTCTCTGCACCAAGCTGCCTGGCTCTCCATTACAAACGATCAGTGGGTGCAGAGAATCATTACCAGAGGTTACCATATTCCCCTAATATGTTATCCATGACCTCCGAAATCCCTTCCCGATGTTCCACCCAGTCAAAGGTTGGAGGCAGCTTCCGAAATACGAAAGCTATGTCAAAAACGAGCCATCCAACAGCCCCCCCCCACCGATCAGTGCGGATCAGGGTTCAACTCAAGATTCTTTTTGGTGCCAAAGAAAACAGGGGACTGGAGGCCCATTTTGGATCTCAGCCAACTAAACAAATTGTTAGTTCAGACCAAATTCCACATGGTCACGATTCAAACCATCCTTCCCTTTTTGCAGGAGGGTGTGTGGATGTGCTCATTAGATCTCCGGGATGCGTATTACCATATCAAGATGGACAAGCGCTCCAGGAGCCTTCTTCGCTTCTGGTTGGGAGCCAATCACTACCAATTCAGAGCCCTACCTTTCGGTCTCTCGACGGCCCCCAGAGTGTTCACAAAATGCCTTGCAGTGGTAACAGCTTATCTGAGATTTCAGGGATTCCAGGTGTTTCTGTACCTAGACGATTGGCTCCTCTCCGCCCCCACCAAGCGTCTTTTGGTCAGGGCCCTCCGCTACACCCTGGTTCTAGCGGAGTCACTGGGCATCACCATACATTGGGAGAAATCCAACCTTCAACCCTCACAACAACTGAAATTCATAGGTGCAATATTCAACACCCAGTCAAGCCTGCTCTCACTTCCTCTTCACAGGCTTCAGAGACTAAGGGCACGCTACACCCTGGTTCTAGCGGAGTCACTGGGCATCACCATACATTGGGAGAAATCCAACCTTCAACCCTCACAACAACTGAAATTCATAGGTGCAATATTCAACACCCAGTCAAGCCTGCTCTCACTTCCTCTTCACAGACTTCAGAGACTAAGGGCGCAAGTTCAAGTGATACTCTGTCATAGAAAGGTGTCTGCAAGGGAAGTTCTCCAAGCCTTTGGGTCTATGGCTGCAGCCATCCCTATTGTTCCCTTAGCCAGACTACACATGAGATTACTACAGTGGCTCCTTCAGGCCCAGTGGATACCCAATCGTCACCCCCCTGATCTCACAGATTCCCATCATTAACACTTGCAAACAAGATCTCCTCTGGTGGATGTGTACAGATGAAAAGCTTTGGTGTCATCCCTTCCAGTCTCCCCAGCCCAGCGCCATGGTGACCACGGATGCTTCCCTGATTGGTGTGGGGGGCCATTTCCAGGGAAAGTCAGTCCAAGGCACGTGGTCTGATATAGAGGTCAACTTGCATATCAGTGTCCTGGAGTTAAGAGCGGTGCTATTGGTGTTTCAAGCTTTCCATCCTCTCCTTCCTTCCGGAACGATTGCTGTCCAGTCGGACATCATGTCTGTGGTCTGATACATAAGCAGGGAGGGACCAAATCCTACCTCCTATGTCGCAAAATCATGAGAATCTGGCAGTGGGCGATAGCTTCCAACTGCTTTCTGATCGCAAAGCATATCCCAGGGAGCTCCAACTTGATTGCGGACAGGCTGAGCAGATGCATTCTCCATCCTCACGAATGGTCTCTCAACCTGAGTGTGGCATCAGAAATTTTCAGCGGTTGGGGCCAACGATGCTGCGACCTTTTCGCCTTCCCATCAAACACAAAATGCTGCAGCTACTTTTCCCTCTTTCCCCCTGTTGGGGAGTCCCCGAGAGATGCTCTGATTCACGATTGGCCCACAGGTCTCCTTTATGCTTGTCCTCCAATTCCTCTGATCCCCCTTGTTATAAGGAAAGCTATTTGGTTGAGAAGCAAAGTGATCCTCATTGCCCCGTTCTGACCTCGTTAGGTGTGGTTTACCTTCCTTCGACCTCATCTGTTACAACCTCCTTGGATTCTAGACACTCGTCAGAACCTCATATCTCACCCACAAGGGCTGACTCCTCCCAATCTGTCCACTCTCATGCTGACAGCTTGGTTTCTCCACTTCCATTAGTTGCCAGGCAGGAAACCCTCTCTTCACTCATTCGTGATATTATCTTGGCCTCTCATAAACCATCCACCAGGAAACTTTACAGGGACAAATGGAAAAGATTCTCTATTTGGTCACATAATCAGAAGCTAGACCCGTTCTCAGCCCCCGTAGCCACTATACTTCATTACCTGACTGAACTGTTCGACAATGGGGCCTCAGCTTCAACCATTCAAGTCCATTTAGCAGCTGTTTCCAACTTCCATAATGGATCATATGGAGTCCCACGTATTTCCTCTCGCCTTTGCAAGACTTTCCTCAATGGTATTTTCCACAGCAGGCCTCCCATCAGACAGTCGGTGGAGGCATGGAATCTGTCCTGGGTTCTACAGTCTCTTTCACAGTCTTTCTCTGCCCCCTTTTGAGCTGGCTGCGACATGTGATCTAAAATTCCTGTCATGGAAATCCTTATTTCTAGTGGCTATAACCTCAGCCGCACAAATTTCTGAATTACAAACATTGTGTATCAAGAGCCCTTACCTGATCTTTCATAAGGACAGAGTATCACTTTGTACTAACCCATCCTTTCTCCCCAAAGTGGTTTCTGACTTTTCGATTAACCAGTCCATTGAGCTCCCTGTGTTTTTCCCAAATCATTCTAACAAGAATACTGCCTACATTCCTTGGATGTTCATAGACAATTTCATTTCTATCTGGACAGAACTAAATCCTTTCGCAAGATGGACCAGTTTTTCATCTCCTTTGCGGGGCCTAGAATGGGAGGCGCAGTATCGAAAATTACTTTGTCTAAATGGCTCAGAGATTGCATTGCCTTCACATATTCACTTACGGAGGGAACTAAGCCTGGCCAACTCAAAGCTCACTCAACTAGGGCTGTTGCAGCATCTTTTGCCTTCCACTCTAGGGCCTCCATGGATGACATTTGTGCAGCTGCCATTTGGGCTAAGCCCCACACCTTTATCAAACATTACAAATTGGATCTGATCTCCAGGGGAAGAGTGGCCTTTGGTTCAGTGGTTCTCAGGAATGTTCTTTCATAAGGGCCACCCAGGTTCTCCGAGTAGCTGGGGACTCGGTCCCATCATTGATGAATAGGAAGAAGATTAACAACTTCAGATAAATAAGTTATGTCTTACCATAATGTTCCATCTGAGTTGCTGATCTTCTTCCAGTCATCACACCCTCCCACCGACCCCCTCCAAAGGTTCCTGGCGGATCTTCTGGGTCTTTATGGTGTATAAGTTTCTGTGCAGAGATGACCTCTGACATTTCTTTTTCTATATCTTGCATGCCAACTCTATCTGAGGTAACTGAGTAAAGGCCATTGTGGGTAGCAGCTTAGCTCAAGAGTTTTTGTTGCACGCAAGCTTGGTATAAGGACGACTCTGTTCCAAGGGCTCGGAACCGAACCCATCAGTGATGACTGGAAGAAGATCAACAACTCAGATGGAACGTTATGGTAAGACATAACTTATTTTTTGTAAATTTTATTAAAAATATTAGCTCATAAGATTGTTCTGACTGTGTGAATTATTATTGTCAGACTAGAGAAATAGTTTGTGTGATAAATTAGTTCTCTGACTTCATCTAAGTATTTGAAGTAGTCCTCATGACTGCCCTAATAAAATCGTTAAAGCGGGTCCACAAGTGTTCCATTTTCTTGCTGCACACATTCCGCATTACACATCTTATTCCATAGGGACTATTACATTAGAATAATTCTGTTTGTATTTTATTAAAATAGAGCTCCAACTCAGGGGTTGAAAATGTTGTGTTAGAAACTATGTTGTCAATAACTCTGTACAGGATATGTACGTACTGTCTCTGCTTTGCTGTGGCTAAAACTGCCTTGCATGCCACAGTTAAATAAACATTTCTAGTAGGCAAAAAAAGAATGTACATGAATCATCAAAAGCATTGTCACTCCCTAAGCAGAGGTGAACAGGTAAGAATGACTAGGATAATACACACCTTTTGCTTTTGGTGGAAGCATTAGAATAAATAATGAAGGCTATTATGTGGGAAATATTTAAAAGAATACTGTGACTTTATGTTCAGAGCTGTAGTGACTTATGTACAGTTTCCAGTCTCATTTTTACTTGATGCCCTGCCCTAAAGCTTGTGTAAGGGGAACATTTAGCTGTTTCTTGATTAAGAAGGTGTGAATTAAAAATAATTTGTGAGGATTAAGGTTAACTGGCTGATTGTCATGTTGTTATTAAGTGCTGATTTTATGCCAGCAGCTCATTCTCTATTTAAAGTAACTAGCATTGCACAACTGATTACACCTTTCGACCTATTTACCAAACTACATGACTCTAGTTAGCAAAGTGTTTTGCCTTCAGAATAAGTTCAGTACTGGGAATGAAATGCATTAATGTTGATAATATTTGCAAACTGCAGACCATTATAATGTATTACAGATTTGTTATAAGATTTAATTGAAGAGTTTGTAATATTGCCCTCGTAGCAGTACTTAAGTATTTTATTCCTTGTAATATATGGCATTTGAAAGTGGGGTGTTGGCATTTGTTAGAAACTAAAGTAATGTCATTTTCCAAATGTAAAACAACTTAAAATAGCAAAGTAAAGTTGGCATCACAAAGGTAATTTTTCTTGCTAGCATATCTAAGTGGAAACATTTTAAGAAAAAGTAGCATAACAGAAATGGTGACCCCCCCCCCCATGAATCAAGATACCCACTCTGCCTACTTGGATCTACTGGAATGCAAGATACACCTGAACACCATGGTTCTGGGTGATTTTAATTACCCATCCCTTGACTGGATAAATTACTTGTGCTCAAACTCACTTGCCCAAAGGTTCCTAGAATTCTTTAACTCCAGTGCTCTGGACCAGTTGGTGGGCACCCTAACTCAAGGCACCAACATCTTGGATCTGATGCTTACCAGTATGTGGCAACCATATAGCACCCTCACTGTGAGATCTTCCATTGTTGGATCTGACCACATATCAGTCTCATTTGAAGGAGCTGTCACACCGGACCACCCCTAGCAGCAATTAAATTAAAATAAACTTCTCCACAGCGGATTATTTCCTTCTAAAGGATGGTATAAATAGCTTTAGTGCACCTTCCACCTCAGATGTAACTGGCAACTATACAGAATGCTACGCCAATGATTTGTACGAACACCTGTATAACTGCAGTGAAATGGACATACCTGATAGGACCAAAACAAGCTATTCAAGGAAGAGCAAACCTGCCTGATGGACAACTACCATTAACAGGCTTTACAATAATAAGAAATTGTTGCCCAAAAGTAAGAGGGAGCATGCCCTAAACTGGAAACAATCCTTCCTCAGCTTAAATAAGCAGATAAGACATCATGTGAAGTTCTCCAAAGCAAACTATGAATTCAATTAGCATCCTCAACTAAGGACAACCATAAGGCATTCTTTAGTTACATCAGTAGCCTAAATGGTAAGACCCAGATTTGTGCCAGACTGGTAGTTAATGATACCACATACACTGAGCCTATAGACAAAGCAAACTTGTTAGCTGATAGGTTCTGTGAAAACCTCACTCCCCTGTCTTCACTCCACATACCCCATGACATTCCTTCCACCTGTACCCCACTTTGTATCTGTAGAGAGCAAGTTGTAAAGCAAAAAAATACAGCATCTATTGGACCTGATAACATCCCAGGCTGCATCCTACATGGACTCCAACAAGAATTAGCATCGCCATTGGGTACTCTTCAGTCATAGTCTAAGCACTGCCTTCATCCCAGCTGAATGGAAAATGGCCACCGTTATCTCCTTGCATAAGGGTTGTGCTTCAACTGACCCCAGGAACTATAGACCTATTAGCCTGACTAGCCTTGTCTGCAAGGCCATGGAGTGAATCATCCTGGACTTCATACACAAAGATATATAATCTCCAAACACTTGACCCTACTCAGTTTGGATTTGTCAAAGGGAGATCATGCCTGTTAAACCACGTGGACTTCTTCGAGACAGTCACCAGAGCCCTGGACAAGGGGAAAACTGTGCATATAGCCTACCTGGACATGGCCAAGGCTTTTGACACTATTCCCTACTCCGGCATTATTGACAAACTCACCCAGCTAGGTATTAACCCTACCAAAAAAATCCACTCCACCAAGCAAGGAAAATTTCACCATCTAAAAGCAAAACTGCACAATTATTAAAGCTGTACCATATGCCAAACTGTTAGGCATCATCATAGATGAAAACTTGACCTTTGCCCTCCACATTCAGATCAATATAAAAAAAAAAAACTGGGAACTCTCGATAGATAAAAGTACTTCCTCTGCCACTCTGCAAAACTATCTCTCTTCTTTCCTAACACCCTCTCTTCTTTACGATGCACCTCTCCTAACAGATATTCATAGGTTCATAGGTAAGTACTAGGCTATCTGCCTAAGGGCATTTATAAGCCTAGCCAGAATGTGTTGGCTTTCGCCACCCCCTTAGATATTAGTTCCCTTAGATATTAGTTCCCTGTGCCTCTGTCCAGCAGAGCCATTAGTTCCCTGTGCCACTGTCCAACAGAGCCACTGCAGTGATCCCTGGGGTAAATTTTCTGTTTCCCATCCACCTGTCAAGGTTTCTCTTGAAGAGTGTTAGTGAAGGGCTCTGTCTGATGTATACTGGAATCCTGTTCCAAAGCATGGGGAGTCTCTGGGATAGGAATCTATCCTTCCAGCATGTCCTATTTATCGTTGTGGTGAGATTTGTATCTCTGGAGCGTGTGGCTCTCCGGGATTTGTTTTTTTTTAGGTGGAGCATGTCCATCAATTCTGGGTTGGACATGGTCTTGTATGTCAGGCAGAGATCACCTCTGAGTAAGCGGTATGCAACCGAGTACAGCTTGAGTCGGGCTGCATAGGGCATCTGTTTGAGGCCAGTAATCCTCTTGGTAAGGTACTTTTGTGGTCTTTCCAGCTGTTGCAGGTGTCTTGTAAGGTACATCCCAAATAGGGCGTTGTATTCTATGATGGGTCTAATGAGTGATGAGTAGAGAGGCACAATAACCTCTTTTGTTCTAGATGTGAACCCTTTTGTGATTAGGTGGGCCACATAGATTGATTTTTTAACCACCTTGGCAATATGATTATCAAAAGAGAGATTACTATCTACTTGGGTCCCCAGATCCCTTATTACATTTTCTGTATTTAGGGGACTACCACCTATGTGGTAGTTCATGGTACTGTTTTTTTCCAAAGGGGACGACTATGCACTTTTTGGCATTTAGCTTGAGACCATGATTTTGACACCAGGTATCCGTCTCGGTGAGACCCATCTAAGGGTGTCCCCTATCAATCAGCGAATCAATTATGGCCCTTAGTTTGCAGTCGTCTGCGAACTTGGTCAGCCATAGTCCTCCTATGCTTGCCTGTACCTCTGAGAAGTATATACCAAACAGGAGGGGTCCTAGGACTGAGCCCTGGGGGATGCCACTTGTAACTGGTTTAGAATCGACATAGAGCCTGCAACTCTCACCACGTGGGTTCTATCCATGAGCCAGCTGCAACCCATCTCATGACGTAGGGGTTTATGTTCAAGCTGGTGAGCTTGTCTATAATACTAGAATGGGGAATGGTGTTGAAAACCTTTGAGAGGTCTAGGTAGGCTGTGTGAACCTCCTTTCCGTCATCTAATACCTTGGTAACCATCTCAAAGAAGTCCACCAGGTTTAGGAGGCATGATCTGCCCTTATCAAAGCCAAACTGGGTAGGTTCCAAGGTTTGGAGGTTCCCAATGTCTCTGTTAATGAGTTCCATGATGCTGCGTTCCATAGCCTTGCAGACCAGGCTAGTCAGACTTATATAGCGATAGTTCCCAGGGTCCGTTGTGTAACTGTTGCTGTGCGCCACTCTGTGGGTATGTAGCCTGTAGTGTGGCTGAGTTTGAACAGTGTGCTTAGGTGAGGGGTTAGTTCATTTTGGAGCTCTTGTAAGACACAGCCTGGGACACCATCCGGTCCCATTGAAGCTGTGTTTTTGGCTTTGGATAGTGCTGTTTTAACCTGTGTGTTGGTGATTGATGGGGTCCTACATTCTCCTGGCATGGTTATGGGCCCTTTAGGGGGTGAGAGGGGGGTGAAGTTTGCACTAAACCTGTCTGCCAGAATGTTGGCAATATCAGTCAGTTCAGTGTATTTTGTGCCATTCTGCACTAACTCAGAGCAGATCTGAGAGTTTCCACTTAGGTTCTTGATATAGCGAAATAACGCTTTGTGGTTATCTTTGGAGTCATTGGCAATTTTTCTTTCAAATCTAGCCTTGGATTATTTAATGAGGGATCGTAGTTTCTTGCTGATACTGATCAGGGATGTCTTTCCTTCTTGGGATTTTACTCTTTTCTGTACTAGTTTCCTCCTCCTGGTGTTATAGCTTGTTTATGGCAGGGGTCCACTAGACTGGTTTCCTTTTCTTGGAGGAGTGAGTCTTGGTTTTACTTGGGATATCATGATCCATGCATTCCTGCAGATGCTCATAAAGTGCCTTTGTAAAGATTTCAGCAGCTTGCACAGCATTGTCCTTTAGCATGGGGGCTGTGAACCTTTCCACCTCGGTCTTAAGTAACGTGAAGTTTGCTTTTGAAAAGTTTTTCATGGTGGTTTCCTTAATTGGGGGTGGGGGCGGAATGTGGATCCTCCTCTGAGGATGTCTCCTTTTCAGACATCCTGGAGATCCTAAGACAGAGGGGAAATTGGTCCACTCTCAAACCTTCCAAGGACGAGTCGGTTTACCTTGACGCCTTTGGATCTCGCCCTTCCACCTCCTGGGTGTCTCCCCCTTTCGACCCACTAATGGAGGTAGTGGCTAGAAAGGCGTGGGCAGCTCCTGATTCAATGGAACCTACCCCTAGGAGGCCTTCTAAATTTATTTCTGCACCAGATGACAAATCCTTTCTCACCAAAGGTGTTTCAGTTGATGCTATGGTGGTAGCAGCAGCCACTAAGAAGGAATTGGCTGATCCTTCTGTATCTGTTCATCCTCCTAACAAAGAGTCCAGGACCATGGACAGGTACGGCAAGTGGACCTTTGCTTCAGCGACCTTTTCTATGCGATCGCTGAACTATTTATGTCATTTCACCCGCCTTCAGAGACTTGCTCAAAGAGCTGGGTGAAACGGTACAGGATCCTTCTGCTGCGGGGTTTAAGGACAAAATAAACTCTCAGCTGGCTACCCTGAACTCCATTGTTAACTCCTCCATGCGGCTTATCTCTTATGCAGCCGATGGAGCGAGTAGGGCCGCTGGCACAGGCGTTGCATTGAGACGTCACGCTTGGATGCGACTCTGTAACTTTGCCGATCCCTTCAAGGCATCCTTCACCAACACCCCCTTTGACGGTTCGGAATTGTTCGGACCTCAGGTTAAGAATACCCTCACCAGATGCGAGCAAGATGGTAAGACTCTCTCTGCCATGGGAATCCGTTTTTCCACTCCTTCTAGACCTTATCCTAAGGGACAGAAGGGAGGAAAGATCTGTTTCCGCAAACCTCAGGGAGTCGCGCCTGCCGCACGTGGTGAATTTCCCCCTAGAGGCAGAGGGGGAAATAATAACAGACGCCGCCCCAGGGGCAGAGGGGGTCCTCAGAACCAGGGCTCTAGGGAATCTTTTCCTGACCAACCCTTTCAGCATCCCTGAGAAGCTGACCGACTGTCCGCCTTCGGAGGCAGTCTGGGGAAGATTATCTCTGTACCCGGAAGCCTGTCAATCCCTCTCCCAAGACACATGGGTACAGAAGATCATATCCGAGGGTTACAAAATCCCTTTCACTTTCCCTCTGGTACAACCGCCAAAACCCCTACCAGACGTACCACCCGCGCAAAGGGGTCAGGCTCAGCTAGAAATAAAAAAGCTATTAGAAAAAAGAGTCATCCAGGCAGTCCCAGCAGATCAGCTAGGATCCGGAATCTACTCCAGATTCTTTTTGGTACCAAAAAAGACAGAAGAATGGAGACCCATTTTGGACCTCAGCAGGTTAAACAACTCTGTACTAAAGACAAAATTTCGGATGGTAACACTGCAGTCCATTCTACCCTTTTTGGGCAGAGACAACTGGATGCGCTCATTAGACCTCCAGGACGCGTACTACCATATAAAGATACACAGGCGCTCCAGGAGGTTTCTCCGCTTCCGGCTGGGAGTCAGTCATTTTCATTTCAGGGCCCTGCCCTTTGGTCTCACCACAGCCCCCTGGGTGTTAACCAAATGTTTGGCAGTGGTCACGGCTCACCTGAGACAGAAAGGATTCCAGGTGTTTCCATACTTAGACGACTGGCTCATTTCCGCTACCACCAAACAGGATCTCATAATGGCCAGGGATTACACTATTCAATTTTGCAACAGTCTGGGTATTTCTATAAATTTTGCAAAGTCCTCCTTGTCGCCTTGTCAATGTATAAACTTTATAGGCGCCGTATTAAACACCACAGAAATGTCTGCAACATTACCACCTCAGAGAGTGACAGACATAAGGCAGAATGTTCAGCCCCTGTTTCAGCCCAACAGAGTCAAAGTCAAGTTAGTATTGAAAGTGTTGGGCCTCATGGCGGCGGCGATTCTTCTACTTCCATTAGCCCGCTTCCACATGAGGCTCCTTCAGTGGATGCTGTTTTCTCAGTGGTCCTTTCAACAGCTACCAATGACCCACAACATTTTGATAACCCCATCTTGCAAGAAACATCTCTCCTGGTGGATGGTTTCCCCTCAGCTTTTTCAGGGCAGACCCTTTGTTCTCCCCCCTCCAGTTGCCACTGTCACAACGGATGCCTCCCTGATCGGGGGGGGGGCATTATCAGGGCAGGATGGTCCAGGGCACTTGGCAACAGTCAGAATGCCACCTGCACATAAATGTCCTGGAGATGAGGGCGATGCTTTTGACATTGCAAGCCCTTCAGAGCTCTCTTCCCATGGGGACTATAGCAATTCAAACAAGACAATATGTCTGTGGTGGGGTACATAAACAAGCAGGGCGGAACAAGGTCCTTCCCCCTCTGTCGAGAAGCACTCAGACTTTGGCAATGGGCGATTTCATCTCAACGGTTTCTGATAGCAACGCACATCCCCGGGAAGTCCAACGTCATAGCAGACAGATTGAGCAGAACTATCCTCATGCCTCACGAGTGGTCTCTAAATCAAGCGGTAGCAGACAAAATTTTTCGGAAGTGGGGCCAGCCTTGCTGTGACCTTTTCGCAACTCCCCAAAACAGCAAGTGCCTCGATGTCTTCACACTTTTTCCTCTACCAGGCCAACCCCTCAGAGACGCTCTTGTTCACGTTTGGCCCCGGGGTCTTCTTTATGCCTTTCCTCCCTTTCCATTGATTCCGCAATTAATTCAGAAAGCAACCGCATTGAGATCCAAAATGATCCTCATTGCCCCGTTTTGGCCTCGACAAGTTTGGTTCCCGTTCCTGCACAAATACCTACTGGAACAGCCTTGGCATCTGGAACTCCTTCCGGATCTGTTGACCCACCTCACGGGCAAGCTGCATCAGTCTCTACATTCCATCAACCTCACAGCTTGGTTGCTCCACTTCCAGCCATAGCCAGGCTTCCCCTTATTTCTCCTCCTGTTCGTGATATCATTCTGGCTTCCCATAAGTCCAATACTAGGAAGACTTATGCGAGTAAATGGAAGTGCTTTTCACACTGGGCACAAACTAGGTCCTTAGATCCTTTCCATGCACCCATTCATGAGGTTCTAGCGGAGCTTTTTCATTCAGGGTCATCATCGGCCACTATCAGGGTACAATTAGCGGCCTTTGCTAATTTTCATGTTGGACTCTCAGAAGCAAATATTATGTCCCACAAACTCTGTAAAGCCTTTCTCAAGGTTATCTTTTTGCTCAGACCTCCAGTCAAAGATCCACCCCCACAATGGGATTTGAATTTAGTTCTAACTTCACTAATTCTGCCCCCTTTTGAACCTGCAGCTTCTTGCTCCCTCAAACTTCTTTCTTGGAAAACGCTGTTTTTAGTAGCTATAACATCTGCCAGAAGGGTATCGGAACTTCAAGCCTTGTCTGTCCGTCCTCCTTATTTGGTTTTTCATAAAGACAGGGTAACTCTCAGAACAAACCCTTCCTTCCTACCAAAAGTGTTATCGGAAGCAAATTTAAACCACTCCATTGATTTGCCTGTCTTTTTCCCAGACTATACCAACAGGGCTGAACAAAAATTACATTCATTAGATGTTCATCGCCAATTACGGTATTACCTAGACAGGACAAAACAATTCAGAAAGTCAGACCAGCTCTTTCTCTCTTATGCTGCAGGCAAGAAAGGGCTTCGGTATCGAAGGTTACTCTTTCCAGATGGCTGACATCTATTATTACCTTGGTCTATGAGTTGAGACACAGGCAACTTCCCTCTAGGCCAAAGGCTCATTCAACCAGGGCACTATCAACTTCAACGGCTTTTCAAGCAAGGTTACCACTAGATGCCATTTGTGCAGCAGCTACATGGGCGTCCAAACATACCTTTATTGCCCATTACAAGCTTGATTTAGCCTCCAGAAATAGAGCTGATTTTGGTTCCACTGTACTCAGGAGTCTGTTCCATTGAGCCACCCAGGACTAAGATGCTAGGGACGCTGTCCCATCCAGCAAGAATGAAGGCGAGAATGACAACAACATTAAGAAGTTATGTCTTACCATAACGTTCCATGTTAGTTGTCTTCTTCGCCTTCTTTCTTCGTCCCTCCTGCCCCTAGCCTGGATAGACTCGATGTTTCTGAGTCCTTCCATTTCTGGAGATACAATATGTTGCGTTTTTTTCCTTGTATCCTTAGTGTTACTAGCAGGTAATCTGTACTCGTAAAAGAGGATTATAATATTATTATTATAATATTATTTATACTATGTCTTAGCTTCCAAACGAGATCTGGGGAGTTAGCGCATGGTATTGTGGGATATAGGGCTGCCTCAAGCCGGTAAAAATAGCTCTCGAGCTATAGTATACAGTCGAGCCGAGGATCGGCTCCGAACCCATCCAGAAGAAAGAAGGCGAGAAGAAGACAACTAACATGAGACGTTATGGTAAGACATAACTTCTTAATATTTCCCATTGTCTCCAGAAATGCGGAATGGGGGTCCTGGGCCATGGTGGATGATCTGTAGCAAGCTACAATTTGGATTGCAGTTTTGCCCATTGTTAGTTGCACATGGATGATCTCTGATGCATTGTGCTGCGCCACTAACCTGGAGGTGTGGGTATCCTTGATGAAAATGGATATACCCACGCCTTTTGTGTTTCGGTCCTGGTGTTGTGGCCGAAAGGTATGGTATGAGTTATAGCATAGTAGTGCGGGGGAGCTCTCAGGAGTCTTAATCCAGGTTTCCGTTACTGCACAGATGTCGATGTTCTTCATACTGAGTGCCTCGAGTGCATGCATTTTGAGGTTTAGACTTCTGGCATTGAGTAGCATTACCCTCAGTTTTTGGTTACTTGTGCTATTTATGGTAGTGGGTTTATCTTTTGAGCCTTGCCTAAAAAAGGCACTGTGGGGGCGGCAAGAGCCTTGGCCAGTATTCGAAAGCCCAATGGTGACAGGTGCAAGCCATCTCTTGCGAAGCAACGTGGCTTGTCGAGCATGTCATTCCAGGCGGACAGATACTGGATCCCCTTTGAATGACACCAGAAACTTAGCCAATTGTTGAAATTGATCATTTTTTCTTTATAATGTGGCATCATTCTTGGTGAGGGCAGGATGCTACTCAGGGTCAGGGTCATACTGGCCTGGTCTACATGATCAGAGATCTCTTCCATGTCTCTCTTCATGTAGTCCAGGGAGGTACGTCTCATACCTCTCTCAAAGCCAGACTAGCCTCATGCTACAATAAAATCTCTAAATTTGTAACAAATGTGAGCTAGTCTTCTCACCACTGCCTATCTCTGCACCAGCTAAACTGGATGGAACTACCACACCATCTGTCAGTTATTCAGTTAACCACTGCATACAAATTCATTTATAAACTATCTAACTGCCCTTCCTTGTCTTCCCTACTCACACAATATCATCCAAACAGACCTCTCCATTCCAATAACCAACTGCTCCTAAATGTAGTAAAACCAATCCATGCAGCAGGACAAATGTGCTACTGATTTACAGTAACTAAACTATGGAATAATCTCTCACCTTCAATAAGGTCCTTCAGCAGTGCCCCTCTCTTTAAGAAATCCCTGAAACAACTTCACCTCTCTTTGGCAGTGCAACTGTACTAAATATATAGTTCCTATAACATGAACTCATCTTCCTTTCTACATTCATAACTTTCTCTTAAAATGTAAACTTCTGGCATATGGCCTAAAACAAACAACCTATATTACCATTTTACATAGATTTCACACCAAGCTCTTCCTATCACCAGCTGCACCTATTGTTAAATGTATTGCTATGAGTCATGAGCTAACTCTCTAAGGACTGGTATTGTTTTGACCTATTATATGCTGCTTTGACAGGACTGTTTACTACTCTCCACTGTATGTTGCTGTATTGAATTGTACAATGTTACTCATATGTAGTGTAGTGCTATGCTGCTCACATGTAATGTACTGCTTTATAGTATATGTATAATGTGTTACCATATTACTTTACAGTATATGTGTAATGTGCTGCTATATAATTCTATGCATGTACTATGTATTAGGTGTACTGTGTCTGGAGCTTTTCTCCCCGGGCCTCCACTAAATATGGGCTCACCTTGGCCCAGTAGACTAACCAGGTAAACGGATGCAAATAAATATTAGGAGGTGGGTTGCTAACTGGCTCTAATAGAACCCATGCAGTTGAAATAGGGAAATCCACTTCCAACAACAGACCCGTAACCAGTGGTGTTTCACAGGGGTCAGTCCTGGGACCACTACTGTTGGGAATGTATTTCTCTGAGGTACAAGCAGAAAACTAAAGGTCTGTGGCTGACAAAGTTTGCTGATGACAGCAAAACTATAAAACAAAT